>NW_022437040.1:1796639-1810917 GCF_009761245.1 Sapajus apella | reverse complement strand
TTTTTTTTTTTTTTTTTTTTTTTTTTTTTTTTTTTTTTAGCTTTTAATAACTTATGACCATCGTGATCATGGCTTTTCTGTGTCCCATGAGTCCTTCTAAAAATTAATCAATCTTGGATGTGGTCATGGGGAGACCCAATCTAACCAGCAATGAAGAATTAGAATATGAAATTTAAAGCAAAATACCATTTGCATTTGCACCAAAAATACTTAGGTATAAATCTTATCATATATAGAGGATCTATATTCAGAAAACCATTAAACTCTTGTTAAAGAAATCAAAGAAGATATAAATATTTCAAGAGATATCTTGTGTTTCAATAGGACAATTTCATACTGTTTTGATTCCGTTTTTTCTTAATCTATAGATTCAGTGTAATCCAAAACAAAATTTAAGTAGGCTAATTTGTAGATACTTATAAATTAATTCTGAAGTTTATATGTAAAGACAAACTACCCAGAATAGCCAACACAGTACTTAAGAAAAACAGCAGAGTTAGAAAAATGATGCTATTCAGCTTCAAGACATACTATAAAGCTATGTAATCAAAACATAGTAAAATCAAGACAGCCTAATATTGATGAAAGAGTAGATATAGAGATCAGTTGAACAGAATGAACAGCCCAGAAATAAACTCACAAAAATATATTCAACTGGTCTCTGACAAAAAAGCAAAGGCTATCCAATGGAGAATTATACCCTTTCAAAAATTTGTGCAGGAACAATTAGACATTCATGTAAATAAATGAATCTAAACATACAACTTACACATTTCACAAAAATTAACTAAAATGGAACACAGACCCAAATATGAGTTGTAAAACTATGCAATTTTGAGAGGACAATTTAAAAGAAAATCTAGACAACATTGATTTTGATGATGTGTTTTTAGACACAACACCAAAAGTTTAGTCAATGAAAGATAAGCTTGGTAAATAGCACTTTATTGAAATCTAATAAAAGATACTGTTAAGAAAATGAACATACGAGCCACAGATTAGGACAAAATATTGGCAAAGGACATACATGAAGAAGGACCTGTGTCCACATTTAACAAAGACATCTTAAAATTCAACAATAAGAAACCAACCCAGTTGAAAGATGGGCTTTTAAAATTGGACCCAATTAAAAAAGAACTGAATAGGCACCTTACCAAAAAAGATAAAGCAGATGGCAAGAAAACCTGTAATAAGATGCTCAATATCATTTATCTTTAGGGAATTGCATGTTAAAACAATAATGAGGTACTCTTACATAACTGTTAGTTGTCCAAAAATAAATTGACAATATCATACGCTGATGATGATGTGAAGAAGCAGAAACTCTTTCACTGCTTGTGGTAATGAAAAATAGTACAACCCCTTTGGATGATTGGTTGACTGCTTTTTTAACATTCTGCAATCACGCACCTATGTGTGACCAATTAAACTGAAAACTCGTGTGCACACAAAAACCTGCACGTGAGTGTTTCCAGCAGCTTTATTCATAATCATCAAACCTGGAAGCAAACAAAATATCCTTGAATACATAAATGGAGAAACAAAAGGTGACATATTGATGCAATGGTATATTATTTGCATCAATAGAAACGGGCTGTTAAGCCATGAAAAACATCAAAGAACCTTACGTGCATATTGTTAAGTGAAATAATCCCATCAGAAAAGGTTGCTTACTATTCAGTTTCTATTATGTGACATTCTGGAATATCATATAATTAAAATTGATGTTCTGGAATGACATCCTGGAGCAGGCTGAACTACAGGGATGGAGAATTGAGTGTCAGGATTGAGACTTTTCTTTAAACATGTTTTGGTTTCTATTTGTGAAATAACTATGTCTAATGAGTTGGAGTTAAATGGATTTTTAAACATGCTGGAGATGCTTCTCTTCTCAGTTTCCAGATAAAGCAGAAAGAGAAATATACTTGGGAAAGAAAAATAAGGAGACTCCCCAAATAATCAAAACCTTAAGATGGAAAATATTTTGTAGTCATTATCTAAACAATTATCAAGAACTGGTCAGTAAAACTTAGGGAAGATGTAGTTATATAATGTACAGTAACATGATTTGAAATGTAGATAATACTCTGTAACCCAAACAAATGTCTTAATTTTTGGTTTACCTATAGGCCAACCAGAAGCCATATGTGCAAGTTGGCTCTGGAGTTAGGATTGCCAGAAAAAAATGATGCCCATTTAATTTTTAATAAGTATGTTCCAAATATTGCATGATACATACTAAATATAAATTTGGTAAACAGATAAATAGATAGATGATAGATGTTTTCTAAAATCCATAATTAACTGGAAGTCCTGCATTTTATATGCTAAGTTTAGTAAGCTCACTCTAGGGGCAAACATTTCTAATATGCTTCCAGTGATCCAACTGTGGGCACAAGAAGGGTCCACCTTCATCTTGGAAGACAGAGCAAGGTGAATCACCCTAGCTACTCAAGTGTCTGACAAATGAATAAACTCTGGCATTTAGGCTAAGCACTGATTGCCTTCATAGTTCTTGTTGCAACAAACTAAATTTGATGGATTTATAGGACACCCAAGATGAGTTATCCAGTGAATTTAGGCAAGTGGTATTTGAATTTCATGATAAAGGTCTAGTTAGAAAATGTTGCTGTCTTTATGAATTTGAAACAGAGTAGGGATTGGACCCAGTCCCACTCCCATAACATATTTCAGTCCCACCCCCAAGGTATATTTCCATACATAACCACTAAACACCAGACCTTGCACCAACCCCCCTCACTGGCACTGTACCTGCTGATTATGAGACTTTGCAAACTATGTGATGAAACTAACATAAGCAGCAATCGACCACACATCTTGCACAGGAGAGTTAACCCTATCATCCACATATGTACAACCAGGAGAATGATGCATCCTGACCCCTTGCTTCATTATCTTAGTAAATTCCCACCCTAAGACGGGTTTATGTACCATTTTTTGATAATGCAATGTACGTACTAACATGATTTCTCACTGCACCTGTGCACCCTGTGATCCACCATGCATATGCAATGATGCTTGTATACTTCATGTTTTTTCATGTAACCCTTCTTCACATACCATGAAGACCTGCCCTGGACAGCCAGTCACAGAATTCCTGCTGCCATGTTGTCTCCCTTGTGCTCCAGCAGAAGCCCCAACAAAGTCTTTTCTGGGAAACTTTCTCAGCCTTGTGTTAATTTATATTGCATGAGGGCTTAAGAACCTGTGGTCAGTAATATATTTGTTAAAATAGTGGATAAGATTGTACAGAAAGAACATACATAGAGAGGAGAGAACAAAAGTCCCCAGGAAACACCAATATCAGTGGTTAAGACCATAAGAGAAGTTCTCTTTACTGGACAGTGGTGGCCAGTAGTTTGTCAATAAGACATTACCTGTTTGATAGACAGATATATAATAAGCTTAATTGCAAGTGAAATGTTCAGGAATTTGGTTTTTTAAAATTTAGTGGACAGACACTACTGATATTGATTATCATCATAGGTATAAATTATTTGTGAGAAGTTGTATTCGAGTATCCTTGGATTTGAACATAAATAACTCATTTACTGATAAAAAAAACTTCAGTGTTTTTGTTCACAGATACGGTAACACCAATTATGAGAAAATTCAAAGCAAAAGTTAATTGTTTATGCTTCCAAACTTAGCTCTTGATGCAATTCAACATAATAAACATTTAACATTCAACAAAATGAAAGAAATAGCTCTCTATAGACATTTTAATAATGTGTTAATATTTCTGATTACATGTGTAGTCCAACATACAGAGGTCTTTGGAAATTATTGAACTATAGAAAGATAGGAGAATAAAAATCTTCTTGATAGATCCTGGATAGTATTTAAGACTATATTATTGAATTATTTCAGTACAAGCAGTATAATATGGCATGGTGTAATAACTGTCATCAAGTCCTCTGTAGAATAAAAGGGCATCAACAAAACATGTCTAAAAGAAAATGTATCCTGAAATCTGCAAGAGCATAACATATCCAGGCAATAGTTAAATTACAGCTGATTGGCCATTTAAAAATGTCTCCAAGAATGATTTCATTTCCTATCTTCTCATTAAATAAGGTGACACAAATTTTTATTGAGATTTTACTTTATAGAGATTATATCAATAAAGTTCAGTATGGCTTTCATTGGAATTTTTCATTTCTGAGAGCCTTTAAACGAGAGATGTCAAAAGCAATAAAACAAATGCAAGCTTCAATATTTGGCCTAGGTTCATCATATTAAAAATATTATAACCCAACAGTTTTATTTTCAATAATATATAGTAATGATTTCTTTGAACTTCTTATCCTGCAAAGGTAGAAGAAACAAAGATATCACCAAACTGTATTTGTATAGCCCTAAATATCACTGCAGAAAAGCATTATTCATATTTGTAATACAGCTTTATGGCACCAATTTAGCTGAAAGAATGTATATGTATGTATCTTTTACGGCATTTTCACTTCAGAGAATTAGATATGACTTGTTTATATAATGCTGAGTGAAAAAGAATATTTTTTCTGGTAGAGAAACTTGCTATAATAGAAAGGCATGGATCTTGACTGTAACAGGAGTCACATCCAGGAAAGGCAGTATTGGGTTTGGAAATACATGGGGAACACTGGTAAAATGTGAACCAATTTCAAAGGCACATTATGAGAAAACAGGAAATATAGGAGTATTCTATTAGACCACCAAATGCTCTTTCAGCTACACAACAACTACCTCTGAGATGGGGACAATCACTAGTGATTTTCCCACACTTTTCTGTTCTTACCTTTGTGTTTTATTACAGCTATAAAAAACATCCTGCCTTCTTTGTGTGTTAGGAGATGATACTAAGAACTTGCTCCTGCCTCAGTGAATCCTGATGCTTTCATTTTTGGTTTACACGTTTTTTTTTTATGGTCACTGAAAGCAACAAGATTTTTAGTATTGATTCTGTGGAAACCTTGCCACTACATTTCATTGCGTTTCTTTATTTCAGTCTGTGCTATATTAACCCCCCCCAACTTTTTTTTAATTCCATGTGGCTCTTAGGTAAGACTTTGCCAAAGGAAAGGGACAATGACATGCTCCTTCTTACCTGAGCTTTGGACCTTCACTCTGGATTGCCCTCAGCAGAGCTCTAGACAGCAAGGCTTGTTTATTTATCATTGTTGTTTTCATTCCCCAAGCCCTTATGATGGAGTACTGTCTTTCTCAGAATGTTAATAAGCACTAAGTGAAAATGTTTCCAGGGTCAAAGCAACTCAGGAAATTCTTGAAAAGTTATAATGGGAGTATTTTTAAATTGCAGGTATCCTAAGAAACTTTTATATTTTAATATGCTAATGTACCGTGAGATTTTCCAAGTGGGAGGCATGGCAAGCAGGGTTTCCATATGTGATCATGGGACTTGCTTTTGGTGAAATTTTGTGAAACAAATGCCCCAGAAAAAACATTTTTAGAAATAGGATTCTGAGGCAGAAGCTGCTATCCTTTTAATATTTGGATGATCACAAGTATTTATGCCATGGATAAAATAACACAGACTTACTAATGAAAAACCAGGAAAATGGACATCTCTCATCATGTATTCATTCATTCCATAGACACTCATTGAGCTTTCTTACTATACGCCAGTTACAAGTATGATTACTGGGAACACAGTAGTGAACCAGACAGGTCATATATCTCTTTGTCAGTTGCATTATAAGGAAAAGTGAGAAAAAAATTAGAGACACCATCCTCTTTTTGAAAAGAACGTTTATTTTAGGTTCAGTGGCATAAGTTGAGTGTCATGGAGGTTTAGTGTATAGATTATTTTATTACCCAGATGATAAACTAGTACTCAATGGGTAGATTTTAAATCTGAACTCTCCTCCGAACCTCCACCCTTAAGTAGGCACTGGTGATATTGCCTTCTTTGTGTCCATGTGTACTCAAAGTTTAGCTCCCATTATGTAAGAAGTGAGAACATGAAGTATTTGCTCTCCTGTTCCTATGTTAGTTCACTGAGGATAATAGCCTCCAGTTCTATGCATGTTGCTTCAAAAACATGATCTCATTTCTTTTTCATGGCTGTGTAGTCTTTTTCTTTATCCAGTCTACCTTTGATGATCATTTTGGTTGATGTCATGGCTTTTGGCTTTGCTATTGTGAATAGCTCTGCTATGAACATACACATGAATGTCTCTTTATGACATAACAAGTTAATTTTTTAACTTGTTAATTAAACTTTTAAAAATTCCTTTCCAATTATTATTTTCTTTGAGGCAACTTTGCATAACCTAAGATCATGATGATATTTTCTATAGTACCTTGTAAAAGATCTGTTGTTCTATTTCTCACATTTAGATGGCAATCCACTTGGAATTGTTTTTTGCATATAGCATGAGGTATGGGCCAAGATTCATTTTCCATGTGGTTATCTGATGAACAAATGTTGAATGGGCCTTCATTTTTCCACAGCTGTATCTATATGATATTGTTTGGCTCTGTGTCCCCACTCAAATTTCATCTTGTAGCTCCCATAATTCCCATATGTTGTGGGAGGGACCTGGCAGGAGATAATCAAATCATGGGCATGGGTCTTTACTATCCTATTCTCATCAGGGTGAATAAGTCTCACAAGATCTGAGGGTTTTAAAAACAGGAGTTTCCCTGCACAAGCTCTCTCTTTGCTTGTTGCCATACATGTAAGATGTGGCTTGCTCCTGTTGGCCTTCTGCCATAATTGTGAGGCTTCCCCAGCTATGTGGAACTATAAGTCTATTAAACCTCTTTTTCTCCCCACTCTCAAGTATGTCTTTATGAGCAGCATGAAAAAGGACTAATGCTCTATATACATGGCTCTCTTTACAGACTATCTGTTTTATTGGTCTAATTATTTGTGTTTATTTTTCTGTACCTTTATAATAAGTTATTTTACTATTGTACAAAAAAGCTTATCTTCCACATTTTATCTTCTTCAAGACTGTCTTGGCCATTCTTAGTATTTGAGTTTGGTTGGGATTATGTTTACTACATAGATCAACCTGAGAATTGAGAGTTTTATAATATTAAGTCATTCAATCCATGATAAATCCTTCAATGTATTTAGAAATGTCAAAATTATTCTTAATAGCTTGGTAGTTTTTTATAAGAAGATTTTACATAATTTTTATTAGATTTATTTATAGATATTTGGTGTCTACATATAGACATTTGATATTTTGATGCCATTGTAAATGGCACCATTTTAAAATTATCTACTCTTTGTTGCTAATATATAGAAATAAAACTTTTTGTTTGTTACATTATTGCGGAATTCACGTATTGCTGAAATCTGTATAATCATTTAGAGGAAGGCTTGCATTTTTTGACTTACATGCAGTCTCGTATTTATTTATTTATTTATTTTAGATGGAAAATCTTTTGAATTTTCTCTGTGTGCTGTATAATATAATGTACAAATAATTTAGTTACTTATATATATGTGTAATCATTTAGAGGAAGGCTTGCATTTTTTGACTTATATGCAGTCTCGCATTTATTTAAGATGGAAAATATTTTGAATTTTCTGTGTACTGTATAATATAATGTACAAATAATGAAAAACTATGTTTGAATATTTTCTTTTTCCTTTATATTATTTTTTACCTTTGATTTATAATTTTTGCACTGTTTAACCAGATAGAACTTTCAGTTTAATAGAATAGGAGAGGCAGCCCCAATTTTCTGTTTGATTCAGTGCTGTCATTTAAAACATTTTATATATTTGTATTACTTTACTAGGGCTGCTATGTCAAAATGCCACTGACTGGATGACTTGGACAACAGAAATTTGTTTTCTCAAAGTTTAGGAGGCTATAAGTCACAGATCAGGTTATACACAGGCTTGGTTTCTCCTGAGGCTCTTTTTCGTGACTTTCAATGTATTTTAAGCTATGTATAGAAATGTTTTTTTAAGCTATGTATATAAATTTAGAATTATGACATTGTACTGGAGTGACTTTTATGAAATAGCCTCTTATCTCTAGCAATGCATTTTGTTTAAATGTCTACTTTGTCTAATATTAGTACAGTAATATCAACTTTTCCTCGGTCAGTATTCCATGTTTTATTTGTATCCTTTTACTTTCGATTTTTCTGTAGTACTTTTTGTGTCTTGTAAGCAACTTACAGTTTCTTTTTATAGAGATTGATAATATTTTTTTATTTTAATTACTTTATTTGAAGTGTATGCTTTCAATTAGTATTTAGGGTACTGCTTACATTTTAATGTAATGCAGATATATTTTAATTTACATATACCATTTTACTCTTTGCTTTTTCTTTGTCTGATATCCTTGATATGTTTGGAATTGTTTTTTTTTTTTTTTTTTTTGGTTCACAAAACTCAAGATCTGGCTTAGAATTTGGCTCAGCTTCATAGCTTGTTGGCTTCTGCTTTCCATTCTGCTCACTTTACCTCTCTGTTGTTCACTTCTCCAAAACTCAGCTTGTCTATTTAACTTCTCAGTCTCTTCTATTTTGCACCTTAATCAGCGAATGCCTTAAGAGGGAAAGTCATACCAAATACCAAGGTCATTTGTTTAGTTCATTTATCTTTAAGATCATGGCCCTTCGAGTCTCACTGCCTTTTAATTATGTAATACCTTACACTTATTTTAAAATAATAATATTTTATCCAAATTTTAGTTTTTCTTAATGGGAAGCTTGGTCTGATACAGGCTAATCCCTGTAGTGGGAAGTATAAGTCTCTGGCTTATGTTTTACAAAAATCACAGTGACTACTGTGTTGAGAATAAAATAGGATCAATGGTACAAGCCAAGGCCCCACTAGGAAGCCATTTTAGTAATCTAGATGAGAAATGATGGTGACATGGACATATTTAGTGGCAAAGTAGTTGGGGAGAAGTGGTTCAACCTTTGAATACCTTTTAGATGGAGATATCCTTTGTGGTCGCCAAGACCACCCTCAGACTCAAATAGTTGACTACAAGAATTCACAGGACTCAGAATCAGTTGTGGTCACAGTTTATTGTAGCCAAAGGAGCTGTGGCAAAATCTTCAAGGAAAAGGTACATGTGGCAAAGTCCAGGAGAAACCAGGCCAAGCTCCCAAATGTTTTCTCCTATGGCTGTCACACAGGAAAATGTTTAATTCTCTCAGCAACAAAGTGTGACAGCACATGTGATGTGTGGCCAACCAGGGAAATTCACTTGAGCTTCACTGCCAGGGTTTTTAATTGAGGGCCACTCACATAGGTGCACAGCACCTGCATGCCTGACTTTAGCTCTTCAGAGCAAAAATAGGTATTCACCATAAATCATATTCTTAAGACAAACTTATTTGGTCATGCTGGTACAGTATGACTGGAATTCTCAAGCGTCGCAAAACAATCTTAGCAGACAGAATATCCCAAAGGCTAAGAGGACATATCCCAAGAACAAGGACTAGTCCTGAAGACAAGCCTTTCTTTGCAATGCGCAGGGTTTAAACAACCCTGCTGTAATGAGCTAACCCTTTCTGGCACAGGGGAAGTTGCCAATATTTTCTGCTGGTTTGGCCTTAGGAGCTTGGAGCAATATACTAAAATAGGAACATTGTGAAAAAGTAAATTTAGGAGGAAAATTAGGTTCTCATGGTGAGGTTCATTGAATTTGAAGGGGTCTATTAAACATCCAAAAGGAGATATTGATCATGCAGACATATAAAAGTATAAGTCTGAAGTTGATGTAGAGTTTTAAACAAAAGATATAATTTTGAGAATAATGATCATATAACCATCAGAGTCCATTTATTCATTGAAACAAAAGGAGGAAGACCAAAGACTGGATCCTAATCTATTCCAATATTGGAGGTCAGGAATAGGAAGGTGAATTAGGAGAGGAGATAGAGATGTCCTGTAGAACCAGTTTATCTTTTCACTGATTTTTCTCTACTAGTTAAAGGCCACTCCAGGGAGAAATGAACTCTCAGGTACCTCTGGTTGTGTGCATGTAACTAAAGTGATTCTATTCGTATAATGGCAATTACTAAAGGAAACCATAGTTAAGAGTTCTTTTCGTTAACAGGATACAAAAGCCTGAGAAGAAGCAAAGTGAAACAATGAATGTGATCTCAATGAGCAAAGAACTAGTCATGTCTATTACATGATATATGTAAAAATTATAAAGCAAAATAAAAGTTACTCATAAACCTACCACAGAATTTTAAAACTAAGTCATTATTTTTGCTGAAACTACTGGTATATTTTTACTGAAACTACTGGTGTATTTTCTTCTGGTTCCTTACCTCTCTTTAAGGTAGCCACTTTTCTAAATATTTTATTTAACATTTTTCAGCTATTCAAAAAAACAGTCACTAAACATTAGACAACTGAAAATATGTTTAATTTGATTTTGCTTCTTTTGTTTTATAAAACTAATATCTTGACATTTTAGTCTTCCGAGTTTAGCTTTTTCCATCCAACATTATTGTTTCTAAGATTCACCCATGTTATTCCATTTATAAATGCTGATTCATTCTATCTTCCATAGAAAATTGTATGAGTTTTAAAACTTTTTTATTACAATTTATATTTTGATTCTTTTTAGGTTTGGGCTATTTTGAATAAAATTGCTATGTATATTCTTGTATATGTCTTCTTGTACACATGTGAAACTATTTAGCTAAAGGGTACTTTACGAAGCAGTGCTTTTTAAAGTAGGATATGTGCATGCTTGTCTTCCTGGGTCATTGCTTACATAGAGATCTGTCTATTTATGTGGCAAAACTAAGCTTTTTACATTACAGAGAATATGTATGTTTTAATACCTATTTGTATCATATCTCATTATTTCTCTTCTTTTTCAGTGATTTCCTGGCTATTAGTATGTATTTGTCCTTTCAAAGACATACATAATAAACTTTATAATAAGCAATTTCTCCCATAAACTATTAGGAAACTTTCCTGAATGACTATCAGTATATAGGCACTGACATACTTATCTGTGGGAGTGTAACAAAATGGAACAATGACTATGGAGAGAATTCGGTAAAATATGAGAAAATAGTTTGGCATTTACTGTTTTACTTAGAAAATCCATGTCTAGAAGTTTATCTGAAGATACATCTTTACAAATACAAAACAACATATGCAACATTATTTATAAAAGCAAAATGTTAGAGAGAGACAATGGTTGAATAAATGATGGCATATGCTAACAATGAAATATTACAGATGTAAAAAGAAAGAAATAGAGAGTGAGACAAAAAAATATGTCTATGAATTAATAACTGAAAAAGAACTAGTACATACATTATATAAGGAATGCCAACTGTTGTGTACAAAACAGGAACATATTTAAAAATGCATAATTGCTTGTACTTGTAAAATCAAACATGCAAAATCAGGAACTACTGAGAAATCATTAATTAGTAAAAATGGTAACCTATGGCAGATAGTTGAAAAAGGAATGAAAGAACAGGAATGTGAGTGTTACTTCTATAAATTTACATTTTCATATAACTTTGAATTTTGAACCATGAAAATGTTTAGTCAAAAATATATAAAGCATTAAGTCAAAATAATAGTGTAAAAATCTACTTGGATCAAAGCATGAAAAAGGAATCATAATAGTTTGGTATTAATGCATTTAACTGTTTTACTTAGAAAATCCATGTCTAGAAGTTTAACTGAAGATACATCTTTACAAATACAAAACAACATATGCAACATTATTTATAAAAGCAAAATGTTAGAGAGAGACAATGGTTGAATAAATTCCTAATTAACATAGGAATTTATAGTGATAGACTTAAAATGAAGAGAAATGCCAGTTAATAAATAGAGACTGAATGATAGAATTAGAAAATATCATTGTGCAATCACCAATGTAATATTTGATTCAGACAACTAATGGATGCTAATAGCATTGGATGGGAATTTGTTGGGTAAGAGGACATTTTCAACATTCATAATGTGTTCATCCATAAATAACTCATTAACTAGAAAAGGAAGAGGTACTTTTACAATTATAAAATCTGAAAATTGTTACTTTACCATTTATTTGTGGTGTTTACTATTGTCAATAATGGGGAAAATGAGCAATACATGCCTCCTGATAGGTACACCAGGAAATATATGATACCTCTGTAATAGTCTTGCCAGTGTATAAATCTGAGAAGAGTTCAAAGGAAACAATCCAACAACTTTAAAGGCATTCTAATGACAGCATCTTTGAACTCAACATAAATGTCGTTATCATGAAAGATCAGTAGAGCTTTTCTAGATTTAAGAGTGAAAAATCCCCACAATGTAAAGTGTGATCCATTCCACATCCCAGATTGAAACAATTAACAAACACTTTTGGGCAACTGAAGCAATTTGAATATAGATGGCATGATTGGAAAATATTGGATTATTGTCATGTTTCTTGGTTGTGATTGTTGTATGTAGAAGCTGTCTTAATTCTTAGGAAATGCAGACTAAATTACTGAAGAGCAAAGTATCATGGTGTCTGCAGCTTACTTTCTAATTATTCAATAATCTTATCTACAGATTCTAGGAACAGAGATAGAATCCTTATACAAAGTGAGTAATGAATTAATATAGACATCCATTCCATTTGAGATTAAGACAATGTGGCCTTCTATGCCTACTGCAAAGAAATGTGTGGGTATTTTTGTTATATATTTTACTTGTAATAAGATATATTTTACATAAAATGGAAAATTTTATCTTTCATCATTTTCTGCTTTGTTGAACAGTTTAATAATACAAATAATTTTAAAAGCTATCTTTGGTTATTTTTATCTTATTACAGCCAGCAGAGTAGATGCTATGCACAAATGTGATGTGAACCCTCCCAGGGCCTTTTTCATGCATCTACTGAGTGTTACCTTCTTTCCTTGTTTGCCTTTCACCACACACCCCACACATTCAATCCACCAGAAAATCCTCACCTCAAACTTGCCCCAAGAGTTGTTTCCTCCATATCAGTTAACTTCAAGACTATCTTTGCAGTGTACAGGTTCAAAAGCCTTGGACTTCTCTCTTTCTTTCAAACACATTAGTTCTATCCTTAAAAAAATGTCTAGAATCTAATCACCTTTACCACCTCTCTGATTACTGCTCTGATCTAAGACATCAGCATCTCTTTCCTCAAGTATTACAAGAGCCTATTGTAATAAGGAGCCTATTTATTCTTCCTGCCATTCTACCTCTTCCCCATTACCCATAGCTTATTCTCAACCACTACCCAGAGTTATTCTTTTAAAGGGTAATTCAGATGGACACTGCTCCTCTTAGAAGCCTCCAGTGGCAACCAATCATATTTAGAAAAAAAGCCAGAATTCTCCAGTCTCTTGCAAAGCTCTGAAAGTATATCTTTTATTGCCTCTTTAGGCCCTCTTTTAAAGTTCCATCCTATCATCTTTCATTTCTCTCCAAACATCCTGCCCTCCTTACCTTTCCAAAAACTTGCCCAGCACATTTTTGTTTTAGGACCTCATGATTAATTTTCTCTCTATCTGGAATGCTCTCACTCTGGTATCTGCCTAACTCAGTGTTTCACTCCCCTCACATCTTTGCAATTCTCTGCTCAAAAGTCACTTTTTTGGCTGCTTTATTAAAAACTGTGAGACTCTCAGGATACTTTACCATCCACCTTTTTCTGCTTTATTTTCCTTCGTGATAATAATCTTTTAATATACAGTATAATTTTGAATCTGTTTTTAACTTTCTATTTCCCCTTCATTATGATGAAAGCTCCATGTGGGTAGGGAGTTTTATCAATTTATTCACAGCTATATTCGTTGTGCTTAGAGGAGTGCTAGCATATTAACAGACAGTAAAAGCAAATATTTAGAAATTAAGTGAATGCAAATACATCAAAATTTAGAAATGTATTGTCTGCCAAATAATTATGTCAGGATTCCACAGACTTCATGCATAGAAATAATCTTAAAGCTAGACTATCAACTACAGCTCTGTAATAAAAATAATATTGGCCTATAGAATATGCTAGAAGTTAGGTAATATATTTTAGTAGTCTTACTTGCCTGTTGTTGTTAGAAATTAGTGCGTACCGTAATCCCAGCACTTTGGGAGGCCGAGATGGGTGGATCACGAGGTCAAGAGATCGAGACCATCCTGGTCAACATGGTGAAACCCCGTCTCTACTAAAAATACAAAAATTAGCTGGGCATGGTGGCGCACGCCTGTAGTCCCAGCTACTCGGGAGGCTGAGGCAGGAGAATTGCTTGAACCCAGGAGGCGGAGGTTGCGGTGAGCCGAGATTGCGCC
>NW_022437040.1:1608952-1796539 GCF_009761245.1 Sapajus apella | reverse complement strand
ACAAAAATTAGCTGGGCATGGTGGCGCACGCCTGTAGTCCCAGCTACTCGGGAGGCTGAGGCAGGAGAATTGCTTGAACCCAGGAGGCGGAGGTTGCGGTGAGCCGAGATCGCGCCATTGCACTCCAGCCTGGGTAACAAGAGCGAAACTTCATCTCAAAAAAAAAAAAAAAAGAGAAATTAGTGCGTATTTGAACAAGAATTTTGATGTCAATCAGAAAACCAAAAGACAGAGAATATTTTCGAGACCATCATTGACCATTAGAAATTCACATTGTTGATGTTAAATTCCTAGAAAGAATAATAAGGCAAATAAAGTAATACCAGTAGTATGCCTTAATACTTTAATAGAGGATTTTGCAACTCATTATGGGAATTGTGCTATTATTTATTCAAAATATATTTAGTGAGCACCTACTGTGTGCCAGTTGTTGTTCTAGATGCTTCTGGTACAATGGGAAAAACAAACCAAACAAGGTAAGTTACATTTTTGTTTAGGGCTTTTATTTCAGTGGTGATGTACAACATAGTAAACGAGATCCACTGTTTTTGAAATAAATCGTCTGTATTACCAATTGGAAAGCACTGTGTGTCACAAAATCATCAATTCCGTTTTGTTCGCTCCTATTTGAAGTGATATTACCAAGTAACTTCCCAGTTGGAGAAATGGTGCAGGCGGGTGAGCCATCAGCAGGTACAATTATGTAAACTCATCTTCCTTTTACAATAACCTCACTTAAAACCATCCCCCAAGAGTTTACAGCAGTCTATCTGTCTCGGAGAAACTGGAAATGTAACAAGCAATTCATCGTTCTTGGCTGAGGGGGTCAGCAAGCAGACAATCACGGAGGCTTAGGGCCGTGCATTTTAGTCTAGTTAGAAAGGTTCCGTCAGCCAGACCCTGTCAGCAAGCGGCACCAGCTGTTGAAAATGTGACTGCAGCGAGGTTTCCCTGACGGCACGGCAGAGAAAGAACACTTTTCACTGAAATTTCAAAGGTTAGAAAATGGATTTTGAAGTCAAAGCCGTCATGTGGGTAAAATTTTCTTTTATTTAACTCTCTTGCTAAAAGAGTCAACACACATTGGAGTCATCCAACCATAAGAGACACCTTACCCTTTAGAAAGAGGACAAATCAGATGCTTTTATGAAACAGCATAACAGCCAACTTTGGTAGCATTTAACTATATATATATGTATATATATAAATAATGAGTATTTGCATTTTACCCTCTGGCCTTGTAAAAGGAAGGAAGCCATGTTCCTTAGAGGTAGAGTTTGTCCTAGTTGATACAGGTCTGTGTCAATTTCCTCTATCTCTAAGAAAAGGAAAAGGCTTTCAATTCTATGCACTGAAATCTCAGTTACATATTTTTTTTCCTGTGGGAAAAAATCACATTATTCATGCCTCAAAAATAAATTATTGCTACCACATTTGTCTGCTAGTTCCTTGTATTTTGAGAGCAATACAAAAACATAACCTATTGGTTGAGCCACTGAGTTTGCTTTCTTTATGCGATGGTATTTTATAGATGAAGAAAATCTTTCAGAGGGTATTATCAAAAAAGTAGGTTCTTATCTTTTGATATTCCTATCATTCTATCATGAAACTCCTTGATGATTCTGCACCTTCTTATAGCTAAATGCATTACTAAAGGCAGACAAAGAATGTGCTTGGTAGCAGAAAAGGACTTTAAGAAATTAGAATTGAAATGCTATTTTGATGCATGCTAATACAAGTCTGTGTGCATGACTGTGTTAGAGTGTTCAGGTTCCATTGTACAAAGCATTCTGTCCATGAAACATATTGCCAAAGACAGCTATATTCGAAGAGAAAAACCACCAATGGTCATATGAGTAAAGAGGGAAAATGGATATTGACTAATTTTCTTTTATACCTTTTTAATAAGCAGATTGTTTCTGCCATGAATATAGAGTTCAATTAATAGAAGAACTCATTTCTTAACCAATAGAGAGTATATTTATATATTCTTCTATAGATCTTCATCCCCTTCTTTATGAAACTTTGATTCAAGTTCTAGTATTTAATAACTATGAAATATTTTAATATGAGTTTGGGTCTTTATGCACAAGTGATGAGTTGTTTCTATAACACGCAATTCTGCCAAAAAAAAACCCCAAAAAACAGAAAATGAGATAATACAATTTTATCTCCCTTTTATTTCCAAGAAAGCATTCCAACAGAGACCAATTTTAATGCAATTAAATTGAAAGCCATATCTTTTCTGGTGCTGCTGTGCTGTGAGAAACACCGTGGAATTTATGTTGGCATCCTTGTATCATAGGTATTTGCATAATCTCTATTTAAATGTGCACCATAAGCACTGACAATAGGCTAAACAGATGTTGCAGAAAGCCAAGAACTGATAGTTATTACATAATATATTTCCGATGTGAACATTAGGGCCCATGCTTCTCTGTTTGGCAAGTACAAATGTTTACTTTGAAGGTTGAAAAAAATATAAGGTGCTCTGTGCTTGCTACAAGTCCTCTCATTCAGTAGCTAGACTCATTGAAAGCAAAATGGAGGAGAGAACTGAAAGACTGGAAGGTGGCTCAACCAAGAAAGCCACTCTCCAGGTACTGCGCTAGATTCTCTAAGAGTAACATAAGTGATTCAGTAACATAAGTGATTTTTGATCATTTCGAACTTTTGCATTTTTCTCTCATTTTTCTGGAAGCACGATTTGTTCATGTATTTTTGATTCTACTTATGCTATTCTTCTGACTTAGAATTTCCTTCTTTCCATTTATCAAAAGGAATAACACCTTTGCTGTGTTATCTCTCTTCCTAAAACAATATTTTAAGTACTGCGTGTCCCGAATTAATATCTACTGAGGATCCCAGGAACAAATCAAGTTCTTGGGCATCTGTATATCATAAGGTCATTGATACTAATTTTTAGTATGTAAAGTAGTGAATTCTATTATTTCTATATGCCAATAATCCCAACAGTCAGAACTGTAAATTATCAAGGAAAGTAATAAAAAGACCATTCTGGCTACTGCAAATTCTTCTTAGTCCTCGAGCCCTACCTAGTTTGTATTTCAAAAGGATGTGGTATAGCATTGTACGGCCAATTCTATAATGGTAGGTCCAACTTTTACATTCTCATAATAGTTGGGACTTAATCACATGTTGCCTATACCTGGATGCTTTCCTTACACAAATACTTACTGAGTGACTATGATGTGCCAGGAATGTAATAGGCAGCATAAAATATTGAATATGAGACAGACCGTTCAGTTCAAATTCTGTTTCCAACACATTCTGCCTATAGGACTTTGTGCCAGTTACTAAATCTCTTTGTTTCTCAGTGTTTTCATTTTTAAATGGTGTCAGAGGGTTTTGTGGTAAATAAAGGAGAGTAGAAGGAATTTACAACACTGTTTGGGTAAGTAGCAAGCTCTCCACCAAGGTCCGCTTTGTTTGTTTGTTTCTAGAACAGTGGTTCTCAAACCATAAGAAGAGCTTTTTATAAAATACCAGTGTCTAAGTCCAACGACCAGACATCCTGACTGAAGTGGTCTGAGTTAGGTCTTGGGCATTGCTTTGTTTTAAAAATTCCTCTTTAAAAATGTAAATACTTATAGTGTAAAATGTATGTGTGTATATATTTATTTTTATTTTTAGCTTACTAAATTGTTCTTTGTAGGCCTGGTGTTGTGGCTTAAGCCTGTAATCTTAGCACTTTGGGAGGCCGAGGCAGGCAGGTCACCTGAGGTCAGAAGTTCAAGACCAGCCTAGCTAACATTGTGAAACCTCATCTCTACAAAAATACAAAAATTAGCCAGGCATGATTGTGGGTGTCTGTAATCCCAGCTACTCAGGATGCTGAGTAAGGAGAATCGCATGAACCGGGGAGATAGAGGTTGCAGTGAGCCAAGATCATGTGATGCCATTGCACTCCAGCCTGGGCTACAGAGTGAGACTCCGTGTCAAAAGAAAAAAAAAGTAAATAAATAGTTCTTTGTAAAAAGTTTCACAAAACTTAAACAGATACATTGTGGACTAGAAATTCACAATGATGGTGTAGTAAGTACTTGCAAGAACCATGTTCCAATCTATTTTTTATACCTAAGAAATATGTCAAATTCCAAATGCAGCCTGAAATAATAGAAAAGAAGTCAGCATATTTCAGATTAGGAAAAAATATATATATAATATTTAAAATAGGTATATATTCAAGATATATAAGTATATATTCTATATAACTTTAATATAAAATATGTCAAAGTTAATTCGAAATGGTACCTATGATTGAGCCACCATTCTAGAGATTAAGAATACAAAGTAAGCTTATAAGATTGCTGCCCTCATGGAGATTCCAAAAATATAAGAAACTTAAAATTGGGGTGCACATATTATTCAATTTTATGCCCAGAAAATGTCACATTTTCTATCACATAAATGCTTAAAAATATTTATCAAATGAATGAATGAATAAATGAATCATCTAGGAGAGATTTCTGATTCCAGCTGCTCTCCTGCATACTGTGATTTCTGGCTCTCTTTAGCAACTGCAATACTTAGTTGTGCTAAACAGATTTAATGGCATGACTTTTGAATATATTAAATCGAATAGTTCTTCATTAGTAGTTATCAACATTTTGTAATAAGCCTTCATGTAGCACCTAGCAGGCTACAGTTAGCCTGCTAGGCATTTTACAAAAGAAAACCATGAGCATATTCCATTTATTGGGGAGCATGTTGCCTTTGTGACAGTATTAATGGAAACATACCTATGCATAAAAACTCTTAGGGTAAATGTAAACATAAAATTAAAACAAGAAAAGGCATGCTTAAAGAGTGACCTATTACATTGTATTTGGTATGTCCCCACTGATTTAAGGTGTGTCATCTTAAATGTTCCAGTCAATGTGATAGAGGTTTTCTGGAAAAGCTTTTTGCTTTTCTAACAGATGCAAGAGAACCGTAATAATGTCCCTTTTCCCTATTCTGAGCTTGAACGCTAATGTGATTCCTGGAACTGCAGTAGCCATCTTGCAACCACAAGGCAACCAATATGAAGACAAAAAGCCAACACACAAGGTTTCAAAGACTGCAAACTCTGATGGCATTGTTAAGGTGTTCTATCAAGGCTGGCAGCCAGCTGACCCCATAATTGTCTTATATCAAGAAAAATAACTGCCTCTTACTTGAATTACTATTTGTAAAAATTTCTTCAGCTAAAAATCCAAAGCATTTATAACTGGTAGGTGCTCATAATGACTAGGCCATGGTTACCCACATCACAAAAATAGTTGTGTGCAGTCAATGTAGAATCAAAATGGCAGCTGAAGAAAAGATTCTGTTGATTTAGTTGAAGAAATTGTAGGAAATGGACACCCACTGGAATTAGATGGCCAATCTTTTTGAACATAAAGTCATATAACTTGCTAAAATTTTAGTAAAACCATTGATATGGTTTGGCTCTGTGTCCCCACCCAAATCTCAACTTGAATTGTAATCCCCAAATGTTGAGGAAGGGACCTGGTGGAAGGTGGTTGGTTCAAGGGGGTGATTTCCCCCATGCTATTCTCATGATAGTGAGTGAGTTCTCACAAGATATGATGGTTTAAAAGTGTTTGACAGCTCCCCCCTCACTCTTTTTCTCTCCTGCCACCATGTAAGACATGCCTTGCTTTCCTTCCACCATGATTGTAAGTTTCCTGAGGCCTCCTTAGCCATGTGGAACTGTGAGTCAATTAAACCACTTTTTTGTGTAAACTACCCAGTCTTGGCTTTATAACAGTGCAAGAATGGACTAATACAACCATAATATAAAAGGAATAAATATCAATGAATTTGATACATTTGTGAGCTTTAACAATATTACTAGGTAGCTTTCTGTCAGTTAGAAAAGATTTTCTAGTACTAAATCTGTCAGCTTCCAGTCAATATCTTGGTCAATTGTGTACCTGCATTTTTATCTGAAAGTAAAATTGTTCTTTGCAGAGGTATAGCATGATGTCTAGTATACATATGGTTAAGTCTAGGAGTTATATTGTTAAATGGTTTAGAAGAATCCCAAAGATTTTACATAGGTGTTTGAAGGTTTATTAAGTGCTACCTAATTCAAAAGCGGATGCCTTTTCTGTGTTATTCTTTTCCCTTTATCTTCTTATAACCTTGCTTGAGGACAAATTTAATGAACATGTTTAAAGAATTTTAAGACAAATGAGAATATGTAGCATTTTTTTCCATACAGAACTTACTTTGGGACTGTTGCATTATATATTTTGGGCATTATTATTTATTTAAACTTAAAACTTCACTCCACTTAAATATAAGAAGAGATACTTTGCAGATTTTCTGATTTCAGACCTAACAAGAAATGAATATACCAAAGGATGCCTGTATCTTGGAAAATTTTTGGTTCAGCAAAATAGACGCTTTTCCAGAAAGTATGTTGACTTGCTTAAAAAAAAAAATGGCATGTTAGCAAATCCCAGTGGAGTAAAGCCACTGATTCCACCCTGAAATAACAGATAATGTGCAGACCTTCTCCAGACAGCAAGAGTAATCTCTGAGTCATGTGGTCATGACAGGTAGTCATGTTGTTTGGTTTTAAGGCCACAGATAAGCATCACGGCTCATGTAATGAGTGTTGATGTGATTGTGACTGTGGTGCCAGGGTTCCTGGGGATATCACAAGATCTAAATTATCCGCAGATAGAGATATTCACAATACTCTGAAAGGGTATTATTTGGAGAGGAGAGCTCTATTAAATGACACAAGTAAAAGACAGGTTTTGATCATGATTCTTTCGAGCTTTCTTTGGAGGGACTAGGGCCACAAGGGAACGCCAGAAGCCTGCTCAACATCCCCATCCAGGATGCTGGTTAAGGACTTGCTGCCGACCATGGTTGAGGGGTTAAGAAGAAAACAGAGTCATGAATCTTTTATTTATTTTATGTTCAGGTCCACTGTGAGCTTTACCAATGTTATTTCATTCTATCCATTGGATTCTGTCTCTCTCATTCTATCTCAAACCCACAGGGCCAATAGTCTTCTTTCTATTTTAGAGCCTAATAAACAAATAACCCCACAAGCTGAGGCTCAGAGAGATTACATGTCTTCTTCAAGACAACAGAGCCCAAGTGGCAGAGCCAGGATTCAAAACCAGGTTTTTCTAAACCTAAACCTCATTCTCCTTGATGGTTCATCTCCACACTCCCTAGGTCCAGTTCTGGCTTTATTTTACTTTATAGTAATGATCCATATATATGTGCCATGCTGAGCTCTAAATGTTTTCCAGCAATCAATCCTTTCAACAATACTCCATGGTAGATTCTGTTATTATCCTCATTTTACAGATACAGAATCTATGATACAGAAAGATAACCTGACTGCAGTTACTCAGTTAGTGGAGCCACAGTCTAGTTCTGTGATCTTAATCGCTTACACTAGTATCACTCTATGGCATCCTTTACTTTTTACTTGTTTATTGTCTGTCTACTCTACTCCCACTATCATGTATGGAGGTGTGACCATACATAGTATATAATAATGTAAGCTCTGTGAGAAGCGAGATTTGCTTTCAATCCACTACCTTTTCTCCAAGGCTTAGAACACTGCCTACCATATTGAGGATTTTTTTTTTTTTTTTTGCGTATATTTAAGGTGTACAGCATTATGTTTTGGTATGCGTATATATGGTGAAATCATTACCACAGGTAAGTAAATTAATCTATCCATTGCCTTCCTTAGTTACTTCATGCATGTGTGTGTGTGTGTGTGCTTGATAAGCACATCTGAAATCTACTCTCTATAATGAGCAAAATTTCATTATACAATATCCTTAAAAACAGTCTTCATGCTTTACACTGTAACTCTATAATTCATCCTATACTCTGTAAGTTTGTACACTTTGACTTCTCCCTAATTCCTCTACCACCCCTTCTTCAAATATTTAAGATTCTTAACACGTATTGAATAAATCATGCTCCTTATTTGGGGACACAGGAGGCTGATATTGGAGTTGGAAATTCTCCTGAGTCAGGTCTAATGTAAGCCCTCCTGGGACACCTGGAGTGAGGTGTTTCCTGCTGTTCATATGGCTGGCCACCAAAGTATTTCTTGGGTGACCAGACTACAGAATTCCTTGGTGAGGAAGCTCTGTTGTGCTTTATTTGAGCATTATTCATTCTGGCAGGAGCATCTAATTAAAAGAATCATAATCCTTTTGGTGGTAGATTTCAATGGGGTTCCCAAAGATCCTTCTCTCACGTAGATCTTAGATTCAAAGTAACACAGCATTGAGAGTTTGACATCTTATGTTACAACATAAACATACGTGACCTTGGGGAAATTTTCAGCATCTCTGTGCTTCCGTTTTATCCTTTCTAAATCAGTCTTAAGAACATCTACCTCACAGTACTCAGCTGATAATTGGGTCCACAGTAGAAATACAAGTTCAGTTGTGTCCTGGAATCAGAACTCTTTTATATCTCATTCCACCTCCTGTTGGGAATGACAGTTGGAATAGCTCGACACGTCAGCATTGTGAGACAGTGGGAAGCTTCCCTGATGTCGGGGCAACAGTTTCACCATGGCTGTTCTATGTCTTCATTCCTGAAGAGGGAGGTGAAGAGGGCCAAAGGTCAAGTCCATCTGATGAAGTACAAGGTCATCCCTCCTAAGAGTGTGAGCAACCTTACAGAAAGGGTAGAAGAGGAACCCCAAGCAACAGCATTTGCAGGGGTCGACATAGAGCCAGGGCTAGAGAAGCAGAAAGTATTAATATTTTCAAAAACATATTTTGGTTGCTGCCTGAAACCCTGTCAAGCTGGTATGGAAAATGACAGTTCTGGTGCAGTGTTCCTTAACTTTTATTATTATCAAACCTGGAAACATTTCTAAACATTTTCCTCAAATCACTTCTGTACTCTGTGCAATTTGTTTTTATCGTTTTTTATTTTAATTTTTTTTATTTTATTTTTGAGACTCCACATTATTTATTTAATTAACATTTATTTATTTTTTGAGATGGAGTCTCACACTGTCGCCCAGGCTGGAGTGCAATAGCATGATCTAGGCTCACTACAACCTCTGCCTCCCCGGTTCAAGCCAGTCTCCCAAGTAGCTGGGATTACAGGCTACTACCACCACTCCTGGCTAATATGTTGCATTTTTAGTAGAGACGGGGGTTTCACTATGTTGGCCAGGCTGTTCTCAAACCCCTGACCTTGTGATCTGCCCGCCTTGGCCTCCCAAAGCGCTGGGATTACAGACGTGAGCCACCGTGCCTGGCTGCAATTTAAATACTGCAGCTATACTGTGTATCTTTGTATTCATTTCCTAGGGATGCTGTAACAAATCACGAAGAACTAGGGGGCTTAAACAGTCTCACAGTTCCGGAGGACAGAAGTTCAAAATCATGATGTTGACAGGACCATGCTCTCTCTGAAGGTTCTACAATCCATCCTTGCCTCCTCTTAGCTTTCATTTGTCACCAGCAATCTTGACATTCCATGCCTGGTGGATGCGCCATTCCAATCACAGGGCATTCATCCTGTGCATCTTCACATCACCTTACCTCTGTTTATGCGGCCAAACTTTCCTCTTCTTGTAAAGACGCTAGTCACTGGATTAGGGCTTACCCTAGTCCAACATGACTTTATCTTACCATGATTACATCTACAAACACTCTATTGCCCAATACAACCTCATTTTAAGGATCAAGGTAGATATGAACATTTGGAAGACACTTCAACTCAGAATAATCTGTTTTTATATTGTATTCAGGGGACCCAACCCCCAGACCATGGACTCATACTAGTCTGTGGCCCTTTAGGAACGAGGCTGCACAGCAGGAGGCGAGTCAGCAAAGCTTCATCTGTATTTACAGCTGCTCCCCACAGTTCAAATTACCACCTGAGCTCCAACTCCTGTCAGATCAGTGGTATCATGAGATTCTCATAAGAACATCGATCCTATTGTGAACTGTGCATGCCAGGGATCTGGGTTGTGTGCTCTTTATGAAAATATAATGCCTGATGATCTGAGGTGGAACAATTTCATCCTGAAACCATCCCCCTACCCCCAAGTCCATGGAAAAATTTTCTTCCATGAAATGAAACCAGTCCCTGGTGCCAAAAAAGTTGGGGACTGCTGATATATATATAATATATATGTAAAGTTATAATATATATAAATATATACTATATAAATATATATAATGTATATTGATATATAAAATATATTAATATATAATATATAAATGTGTATATATAAATGTATGTGTGTGTGTATATATATATATATATTCCCTGTGCTTTGTACAAGAGCAATATAATTTGCACCTCCCATAAAATCCAGTTTATGCTCCTGTGAGGAAGATATTGTCCCCATTTAAGACAGAGGTAGGCACAGCGGGGCCGCAGGTCAAATCTGGCCTGACACTTACTTTCGTAAATTGTCTTATTTGCACATTCCCATGTCATTTATTTACATATTGTTTATGGCTGCTTCTGGACCATAATCACAGGGCTGAGTAGCTGCCACAAAGACTTTTCTGGCTCACCAAGCCTGAAATATTTACTATCTGACCTCCTACAGAAAAATAAGTTGGTCATACCTTGCTCAATATCGGGACAGAGAAATGGATGTGGAAAAGTTTTTCAGCTCACAGACTGACAACTTATCACATAATATCTTGCCATTATGATTTCATAATATTCATAGGGCCTAGGGTATTGTCATATCAGGGTGTTCATTACTGTGGAACAAAGGAGAGTCAGCAGAGGCCAAGCTGATTCCAGAAGGCTATTTAGGTTGAAGGGTGTTTTTAGATATTATGTGCTTATTTGGAATTGATCAGGGACAAGGGTTTTAAATAATATCAGGAGAAGCATCGAGCATCATAATGTAAGAAAACTGAATGTGAAGTCTGGGTATTTTGCTAAGATAGAAAAAGGGAAATCTTTGGTTAAAAATCATAAGCAGAAACCATGAAGCAAAGATAAGCTAACATTAATAAAGCAGTAATTGGTAAAAAGACAATAGTATTAATAGCTAGCATTTATATGAAATAATTTTTTCATGGGGGAGGCTAGGCAATGTACTAGGAAGTTTCCAAACACTTACTATTAAATTCTCAAACACCAGAAGTTGAATATCATCATAATCCTAACAATATTTAAAATAACAACAGAAAAAGAAGTCAGCATTTTTTAAAACTCTGTGAGGCCACGCAAAACAAAAGAAAACTTGGTTTCACTCGTCTCACCTGATAGTCAACACAGATGACTTCTGTGACGGGTTTATGCGGGTTTTATTTTCCACACACCAAGCAAGCAATCAGTTCTGCAGTGGACACCAGCTGGGTGTCCTCTAATTCAATTCACTCCTGACACAAGCTACCTGGAGGTAGCATCAGATCCCACAGGTTGAGGGGTCAGCCTCCAAGATTGCCTTCACCTTCTGATGCCAATCACAAGCTCTACATGGCTTTACCTGTGCTTCTGACCAGCTGGCTGTAAATCAGGTTGGATTAATTTGCTAGAGCAGCTCACAGAACTCAGGGAAATATTTACTTACATTTAGGTTTATTAGAAGGGACGTCATAGTGGATATAGATGAAGGATGTATAGGGTGAAGTATGGGGGAAGGGAGCTTCCATGCCTTCCCAGGGTGCAACTCCCTCCAGAAACCTCCACATGCTCAGCTATCCAGAAGCTCCCTGAACCCTGTCCTGTTGAGTTTCTATGGAGGTTTTATTACATAGGTGTGACTGTTTAAACCATTGACCATTGGTGATCCACTCAACCTTCAGTGTCTTCCCTCTTCCCAGAGTTTCTGCTGAAATTTCCAACCGTCTAATTGTGCCTTGGTCTTTCTGGAAAGCAGCCACACCCTGAAGCTCTAGAGGGACTTCCAGCTGCAAGTCAACTTATTAGCATTCACAAAGTCACTACTTAGAAGATTTGAGAAGTTGTCTGCCAGGAAACAGGGTCAAGACTAAATATATGTTTCATATCACTACCTCCTACTCTGCAGTATAACCAAAGCTTAAAAATACTCTCTCAAAATAGGCAATTTATTTCTCTCCATTTTACTAATGGGAAACTGATGCCCAGTGAAGGTATTTGCACAATATTAGAAATACACTCAGTAAGTGGCAAGATCCCATCTTTGAACCCAAGTTTGTCTGACACTAAAATAGATTTGCTTCACATTTTTTCAGATGCACACCATGGGTATAGACAGGCAAGCAGGATGCAAAGTTCAGGAAGTCAATAAAAGCAGAACAAAGTGACAAAAAGAATGCCAAGAGGGAAAATTGCTGCAATTTCTTTTTTTAGAATAAAAATCCTTTTTAACTTGCTCTTATCTTTCACCCCCTGCATAGCTTCCAAACTCTCGCAGGTATGCATTTGTATATATTGACAAATTCCAATTAAAATAACAGATAAAGACATCAGCTTCCTGTTGAGAACTTCATAGAGTCATGATTTTTTTTTTTTTTTTACTTCTGATTAAGTGACATCTACTGACAGGGTTTTAGACTGATAAAATTTTTTAGCTGAAATAGAAATACCCAATTCTACCCCACCTTCAATATCTCATCAGGAAAAAAATAAAACATTAGCTCTTAAATCAATTTATTTAGCACATACTGAACATTCCTATGGCCTCTGGCATCTGACCCTGCCCTTCCCTGTTGAGCACAGGCCTGGAGAAGTTCATTTCCACTGGGTCAATCCAAAAGGAATGATGGAGTGGGAAGATGAACATCTCTTACTTGTGTCTGATAAAAACATCTACCTTATAATACCTCCGGGAATTTTGTTATAATGATGGAGTCTTGGACTTCTGCCAAGATGGCCAAATAGGAACAGCTCCGGAGCACAGTTGCCAGCCAGTGCAATGCAGAAGGTTGGTGATCTCTGCATTTCCAAACAAGGGACCACGTTCATCTCAATGGGACTGGTTGGACAGTGGGTGTAGCCCAAGGAGGACAAACTGAGGCAGGGTGGGGTGCTGCCTCACCCGGGAAGCGCAGCGGGCCAGAGGGCACTCCCTCCTACCCAAGGTAGGCCATCAGTGATGTCCAGCCACTTCAGAGCTCTGGTTCAGATGCTGCACTACTCCTGCGATCTTTGCAGCCACAAACCAGGAGATCCCCACATGCTGACAGGTGCTATGAGTTTCCAGGGCAAATCTGGGCAGCTGATTCAGCCCATGCTGCCAGTTCCCAGCACAAATCTGAGTAGCCATTTTGACTGGTGCTTGGAGCGCCCATGAGACAGAGTTGCCCATACACCAGAGAGAAAGAACTGAAGATGGGGATCCAGGTGATCTGGCTCCATGGGTCCCGCCACCACAGAGACTAGCAACCTGAATCCCACTGGCTTGGGATTTTTGAGGCCAGTACAGAAGTTTGAGCTTGACCCTAGACAGTCAAGCTCTGTGGCGGGAGGGGTGTCCTACATTAATGAGGCAGCTCTAACCTTACCCATGTAAACAAAAGCACAAAGAAGTTTACACAGCAGCTGGGGGAGTCCACAGCAGCTCAACAATGCCTCTGCAGGCAGACTGTGACTAGACTCCTTCCTTGCTGGGCAGAAGATCTCTGAAAAGAGGCAGAAGCCTGTCAGGGACTTATAAATAAAGCTACACCTTCCCTGGACAGAACATCTGGGAAAAGGAGAGATTGTGAGTTCCACAGCAGCAGACTTAAACGTCCTTGCCCAGCAGCTCTGAAGGGAGCAACAGAGCTCCCAGCACAGCATTTGAGCTCTGATAAGGGACAGACTACCTCCTTAAGTGGCTCCCTGACCCCTGTATATCCAAAGAGTCACCTCATACAGGAAAGCTCTGGCTGATATCTGGTGGGTACCCTTCTGAGACGAAGCTACCAGAAGAAGAAATAGGCAGCAATATTTGCTGTTCTGCATCCCCCACAGGTGATTTCCAGGCAAGCAAGTTCTGGAGTGGACCTCCAGCAGTCCTGCAGCAGAGGAGCCTGGCTGTTAGAAGGAAAACTATAAAACAGAAATAGCCTCAACAGCCACAAAAAAGACACCCACTAAGAGACTCTGTCTGAAAGTCCCAACTTCAAAAACCACAGGTAGATAAATCCATGAAGATGGGAAGAAACCAGCACAAAAATGATGAAAACACCAAAAACCAGAATGCCTCTCCTCCTCCAAGGGATCACAACTCCTCACCAACAAGGAACAAAACTGGATAGAGAATGAGCTTGACAGATTGACAGCAGCAGGCTTCAGAAGGTGGGTAATCACAAACTTCTCTGAGCTAAAGGAACATGTTCTAACCCAATACGAAGAAACTAAGAACCTTGAAAAAAGGTTAGATTAAATGCTAACTAGAAAAACAAGTTAGAGAAGAACATAAATGGCTTGATGGAGCCGAAAAACACAGCATGAGAACTTCATGTAGCATACACAAGTTTTAATAGCTGAATCAATCAAGCAGAAGAAAGGATATCAGAGATTGAAGATCAATTCAATGAAATGAAATAAGACAAGATTAGAGAAAAAAGAGTGAAAAGAAATGAACAAAGCCTCCAAGAAATATGGGATTATGTGAAAAGATCTAATCTATGCCTGATAAGTGTGCCTGAATATGACAGGGAGAATGAATCTAAGCTGAAAAACACTCTTCAGGATATTATCCAGGAGGACTTCTCCAACCTAGCAAGGGAGGCCAACATTCAAATTCAGGAAATACTCAGAACAGCACAAAGATATTCCTCAGGAAGAGCACCCCCAAGGCACATAATTGTCAGATTCACCAGGGTTGAAATGAAGGAAAAAATGCTAAGGGCAGCTAGAGAGAAAGGTCAGGTTACCCACAAAGGGAAACCCATCAGATCTTTTGGCAGAAACCCTACAAGCCAGAAGAGAGTGGGGGCCAGTATTGAACATCCTTAAACAAAAGAACTTTCAACCCAGAATTTCATATGTAGTCAAGCTGAGCTTCATAAGTTAAGGTGAAATAAAATCCTTTACAGACAAGCAATTGCTGAGAGATTTCATCACCAGCAGGCTAGCCTTACAAGAGCTCCTGAAGGAAGCACTAAACATGGAAAGGAAAAACCAGTACAGGCCACATGTTCTTACTCGTAAGTTGGTGTTGCCATTGCTTTTGGTGTTTTAGTCATGAAGTCCCTGCCTATCCCTATGTCCTGAATGGTATCACCCAAGTTTTCTTCTAGGGTTTTTATGGTGTTAAGTCTCATACTTAAATCTTTAATCCATTTGGAGTTAATTTGTGTATAAGGTAAAATGAAGAGGTCCATTTTCAGCTTTCTGCATATGGCTAGCCAGTTTTCCCAACACCATTTATTAAATAGGGAATCCTTTCCCCATTGCTTGTTTCAGTCAGGTTTGTCAAAGGTCAAATCATTGTAGATATACCATTTTCATGATCTTGATTCTTCCTAACCATGAGCTTGGAATATTTTTCCATCTGTTTGTATTCTCTCTTATTTCCTTGAGTAATGGTTTGTAATTCTCCTTGAAGATGTCCTTCACATTTCTTGTTAATTGTATTCCTAGGTATTTTATTCTATTTATGGCAATTGTGAATTGTAGTTCACTCACAATTGGCCCTTTGTCTGTTATTGGTGTTTAAGAATGTCAATTGATTTGCACTTAGTAATTTGTTTGTTCGTTTTTGAGATGGAGCCTTGCTCTGTTGCTGAGGCTACAGTGTAGTGGCATGATCTCGGCTCACTACAACCTTCGCCTCCCAGGTTCAAGCAATTCTCCTGCCTCAACCTCCTGCATAGTTGGGATTACAGGCATGTGCCACCATGCCAGGCTAATTTTTATATTTTTAGTAGAGATGGACTTTCACCATGTTGGCCAGGCTGGTCTCAAACTCCTGAACTCAAATGATCCATTTGCCTTGGCCTCTTAAAGGGCTGGGATTACAGGCATGAGCCACCATGCCTGGCCTATAGAGAGTCTTTTGGATGCTACCCTAAGGTCGTTTTGTTAGCCATTGTTTCCAGTGCTCTTTCAGATTTTCTTTTTTATGAAAAAATGCATATTGGAATGCTGAAAGGAGACATATCAGTCTCTCTTTTATCATTCTAACCCACAGTTACCTCCCTTCATTTGAATTTATTTTTAAAGCCAAGGGAAACATTTTTGTGCATGACAGAAATTTGTATGACATAAGCCTGTTAAAAACTTAGGATTCGAACAATTGTGTTCACTCATGTCATTCTGCAAATTCTGGAGCTATTATTACATTGGAAACTTGTTATTACATTTCTGCACTTAAAGCAGAACTAGGTATACAGTGAGTTTGTTTTGGATGACTTCCAAAAGCTTTCATTTCTGAAGGAAGAAAAAAGTCTGTGTATCAGCTACAGATAGATTGGAATTCATAGGATTTCTTTGTCATGACTGAGGTGCACCTACCCATTCCATTCCATTTCTCTATAACAAGCTTTCTCAATCTCAGCACAACTGACATTTTGGCAGAGATGAATAATTCCTTGTCATGGGGAGCTGTCCTCTGCATTGTGGAAAGTTTAGCAGCATCCCTGGCCTTTTTGCACAAGATGCTGGGAGCACCCACCCCCACCACCAAGTTATGACAAGAGAAAATGTCTCTAGATTTTGACAGTGTCCCCTAGGAAGCAAAATTATCCCGGTTGAACACTGCCACTGTCTGAAAATGAGGATCAAAAGGAAATGACGGTTTTGATAGGTCTTGATTCCATCTGACACTGCCACCTGAAGGTATGTGCTAGCCACACAGAGAAAATGCCTCTGAGTGAAAAGAGGAAGTTGTTAATTAAACCCTGTAACACATTGGAACCCAGACAAGGTTCCCCTTGGAACCTTGCAGAGCTTCATGCATGGTGGGGAATCCATTTCCTTTTCTATTTCACCAGAGGCTGGCTGGGAACTGGCCGCTGTAGCGAGCACAGTGATCAGCAAAGATGTGCACCAGCGGGTTGTCAAACAATAGAAGTGCCAGGTGGCTCAGGGCAGAGCCCAGACCAGCTGCAGCTGTGGTAATCACCAGTAGTGAGTCAGGGCTGCAGAAGCAAGCATTACCAGTGGTGGTGCGGTGAAGGTACTAACACAGAGACAGAACATGCCTAAAGGTAAGTTTCTAAGGCATGTAGGAATGTGGGGCTAGTGGAATCTTAGAGTGGTCCAAGTGAGCTGTAGTAGTTCCAAATTGAACTGAGATCAGCAGAAGAGTTGGCTTGAAGGAGAAACAGGGGCAAAGGGTCGGGATAGCAATTCACATCAATGCTAAGGACAGGTGATCAGTGCCTCAGGTAGCTGAGAAATATTTGAAGGGATGGAAGGAGTTACTTTAAGGAGCAGTTTCATCCCGAATGAATAAGAAGAGAGAATTTAAAAAGCAAGATGTGTGCATTAAAATTAAAATGGACTCATTTGAATCCTTAGGCTAATGAGAACTAGGGAAAGGTAGGGATATGAGCAAATCAATGAACCATTAGTTAAAATGTGTATTTTTAGGCATCATGTTTGCTACAAATATGTGAATATAGTAGTTACGACTATTGAAAAACAAAGGCCTAGAAAAAATTTTAGTGACTTTCAGCTCATTTCATATCTACCAGAAAAAAATCAAAATTGATTAGTAACTCATAGTTCTATATCTTTCCTCATTTTAGTAAGTTAATTCTTAAATGGAATTATGGTCCTATTTTATCAGTATCTATTTGAAGTTCAGTTGCATACATGAATGTAGTTATTTATCAGTAATTAGGTTATTCATGAGATGTGGCATATGTAGCTTAATACATAATTAAAATACAATGGGCTCAAACATGACATGTTAAGAAAATATATTAAAGTGTTCAAATAAGTTAGGAAAATCACAGCTAATCAACCTCACTTAGCACATACTACCAACTATTTAGGTGCTTAATAGGAATCATTAACAAAGAGTGCAAATACTATAAATGCAGATGGTGGTGATGTGAGGCTTCTTAATATGTCATAGTGTCTGTACATGGTTTATTTCCCTCTACTTTGCTAAATTCAACAAAAATAATAGTAAGATAATAATAAGGGCATAAATTCCCAAAGGCAAAGTGAAAAGGGGAAGAAATAACAACAGTGATAAGTGACTTTAACAATTTGCAAGATGGCAGAGTGATAACTGGCCTGTTTAGAAAAAGAAGATATAATCTTTGTGACTACAGAGGTGATGCCAATAAGAGGTAACTCCCTTTTTCCAGTGGAACCCCCGATGCTTAGGATCGGGAAATCTGATTTACCTCAGAAGCAGGAAGCCAGATGCTGAATGAAAACATAGGAATGATCAAAGATAGAGTTCTGTAATGATTAGACCAGAGAGCTACTCATTCTGTTGGCAGAAGATAGAAAATTTGAGGAAAAGGGTTTGGGAGTTTGGTGATATCAGAGAGGGTTTACAAGGAGACGTGGGAGAAGAAGAGATAGGTGTTGAAAATAAAACCTAAGTGAAAATCTACACAGGACACAACTGGGCTCCCAGCTACTTTCCTCCACCCATTTCTAGAATGGAAGTGGCTGAAATTATAGCTCACCTTAATCAGGTGAGCGCAACACAACATCCAAGTACTAGGGAAACTACCCCAGTAAAAGGGACTTATGCATATTAACAGTTATGTTTTATTCTCAGTAAAAAAGCTAGATGCTAGCATATCACACATTCACACTACACTAAGCCCAGAAATCAATAATCCCTGACCACCAACAAGTAAATACCAATTCTATTTTTGGTGTCTCACTCTGAAAAAAAAATTGTCAGACTTTTGAGTATAGAAAAATAGAAGCATCAGAAGAATCTAAACAAAGTAGAAGAAATAGAGACAAGAATGGGGAGAGGAAAGTATCAAAAAAGGCATATGCAATTACTGTCATCAAAGAGACAAGCTCCAAGACAAATATAAATTACTCTGAAGAAAACAAACAAGAATGAACTTCTGGTAATTAAAAATAGAATACTTGAGTCTTCCACTTCCAGGAAGGTGAATTTGATTTATTTTTTTTCCTACATCCGTCTTCTAACTACAACTAAATGTTCTGGATGTTATATATTTAATAAATGAAAGAGGAATCTGAAATGTGGAGAGAAGAAGACTGGCTGGCTAGGGAGCTGAAAACTAAAGGAAGAACATGGTGGTGAAGTTCCTACATTTGTTTTGTCTCACATATCTCAGCCTAGGTGTTGAAGGACCTGGCAAGCAGCAAATGTCAACAGGTACAGAAAAATAAAGAGTGCCCCAAAATCTTTCTAGCCAAAAGATGGGAAAGAGGGAGCTTAAGAAATCAGAGGACTTTTAGGCAATAACTGCCCGACTCCAGACAAACACCACAGACAGACTGCAGTCCTTGCCAGCAAAGGTGGCATGGAGCCCAGCCCTTCCCCTTCATTAGAACAGAGTATTTCCAACCCCCATGGTGTCAGTGGTGGCCACACAGGGAAGACTGGATTTCCATCCCCATCCAGTGGTTATGAGATACCCCTTCCTCTCTCTGCTGGGGCAATGCCATTGGAAGGCTAGTGGAGAATGAAGGATTTTACCATCTCTCAACAGAACCGCACAATGAACAAGACATATTTAAAATGGAATGAGAAAAGATCATTTAACAAATTTCAACACGAAGATGAAATCAATGTTAAAGTTATCTGACAAAGATATTAAAGTAGACAATAAAAATGTTTCCCATTGAGCACTTACAAACATAAATGAGACAAATTAAAAAATAGGAAGTCTCAGCAAAGAAACAGAAAGAGCCAGGAAATAAATAAAAGGCAGGCAACCATGGAAATTTTAGAACTGAAAAATGCAATAATCAAAATTTAAAACAATCTCAATGAATGAGCTCAATAGCAGAATGGAGAGGAAAAGAAGACAATCTATGACCCTGAAAAGAGAACAACAGAAATTATTAATCTGAACGACAAAAATAAATTGGACTTAAATCGACAGCATCTCAGGAACCCATGGGACTATAACAAAAAATCTAACATTAGTGTTATTAGAGTTCTAGACGGAAAGGGTAAAATGAATGAGGCTGAAAATATTTTTTAAAAATAATGACTTAAAATTTCCCAAATGTGATAGGAAGTATATATGTATAGATTCAAGAAGCTGAGTAATCCACAGACAGCATAAATCATAAAAGAAATCCATGCCAAAGCACTTTATAGTAAAACTTTCAAAAACTACAGAGAATGACAGAGAAAACAGGCAGATAGATGATGTTTCACCTATAAATGGAAAACAATTCAAATGACAGAGGTTTGCTCATCAGAAACCATGATTGACAGAAGGAAGTGAAACAATATTTTGCAGTTGCAGAATAAGAAATAGCAACTGATGATTCTGTACCTGATGAAAACATTTTTTCAGGAATAAAGGGAAATCAAGGTGTTCTCAGATGGAGGAAAACTAAGATAATTTTTGTCAGCAGATCTACACTAAAGTAATGGTAACAGAGGTTGTCTAAACATAAAGGAAATGATAGAAAGAAAAAAAAGAAATCTTGAAATATCTAGAAAAATATACAGAAAGCAAAATTGTGGATATTTACAATAGATTTTTCTGCTCTTAAGTTTTCTAAATTATGTTTAAGGGTTGAAACAAATTATTAAACATATAAAACTTAAAATAATGAAATTATGTAGACGTAATATCTAAGACAACTACATTACACATAGACGAAAGTGAAGAGAGAGGTAAAGCTTCTATGCTTCACTTGAATGTATAAAATGTCAACACTAGAAGGCTTTGATAAGTTATAAATACCTAATAAAATATCCAGAACAATTATTACAGAGCTACACAGAGATACTGAAAAACACTATAGATACATCAACATGAATTTTTTAGAAAGTAATGAACCAGAAGACAAAAATATAACAAAGAAAAATCAGAGTGAACGAAGACAAAGTGACTTAAGCCTTAATATATCAAAAACAGCAGTAAGTGTAAAGGATCTGAATATACCAATGGAAAAATTTGAATATATATTTGAGATTAAAGGTAAGAAGTTTGAGAAGGTGTACCATTCAAATATGATCAAAAACAGCAACAGTAGATATATGAATATCTGATAAAATAGAATTTGGGCCAAATATAATTACCAGGGATAGAGGTGAGGATTACATAACAATAAAAGGGTTCATCTACAAAGAGGATATGGCAGTTTTCACTGTGGATATAACCAATGACGGAGTTAATGATATATGTGAAAGAATTGTTGAAAGTATTTAAAGAATTGCTTTTTTAAAAAATTATACTTTAAGTTCTGGGATACATGTGCAGAACATGCAGGTGTCTTATGTAGGTATACACGTGCCATGGTGGTTTGCATTAGATATTTCTCCTAATGCTATCTCTCCCCTATCCACCCACCCCCTGCTATCCCTCCCCTAGACCCCCCCCCCCCAACTGGCCCCCCTATGTGATGTTCCCCTCCCTGTGTCCATGTGTTCTCATTGTTCAACACCCACTTATGAGAGAGAACATGTAGTGTTTGGTTTTCTGTTCTTGTGTCAGTTTTCTGAGAATGATGGTTTCCAGCTTCATCTATGTCCCTGCAAAGGACATGAACTCATCCTTTTGTATGGCTGCATAGTATTCCATGGTGTATATATGCCATATTTTCTCTATCCAGTCTATCATTGATGGGCATTTGGGTTGGATCCAAGCCTTTGCTATTGTGAACAGTGCCAACATAAATATAAGTGTGCACGGTGTCTTTATAATAGAATGATTTATAATCCTTTGAGTATATACCCAGTAATGGAATTGCTGGGTCAAATGGCATTTTTAGTTCTAGATCCTTGAAGAGTCACCACACTGTCTTCCACGATAGTTGAACTAATTTACACTCTCACCAACAGTGTAAAAGCGTTCCTGTTTCTCCGTATCCTCTCCAGCACAAGTTGTCTCCTAATTTTTTATTGATCACCATTCTAATTGGCATGAGGTGGTATCTCAATGTGGTTTTGATTAGCATTTCTCTGATGACCAGTGATGATGAGCTTTTTTTCATTTGTTTGGTGCCTGCATGTATGTCTTTTTTTGAGAAGTATCTGTTCATATCCTTTGCCCATTTTTTGATGGGTTTGTTTTTTCTTGTAAATTTGTTTAAGATCTTTGTATATTCTGGATATTAGCCCTTTGTCAAGTGGGTAGATTGCAGAAAACTTTTTCCCATTCTGTTGGTTGCTGGTTCACTCTAATGATAGTTTCTTTTGCTGTGCAGAAGGTCTTAAGTTGAATTAGATCCCATTTTTCTATTTTGGCTTTTGTTGCTGTTGTTTTGGGTGTTTAGTCATGAAGTCCTTGCCCATAACTATGTCCCGAATGGGATTGCCTAGGTTTTCATCTAGGGTTTTTATGGTGTTAAGTCTCATGTTTAGATCTTTAATCCATCTTAATTTTTGTATAAGGTGTAAGGAAGGGATCCAGTTTCAGCTTTTTGCATGAGGCTAGCCAGTTTTCCCAACACCATTTGTTAAATAGGGAATCCTTTTCCCATTGCTTTTTTTGTCAGGTTTGTCAAAGGTCAGATAGTTGTAGATGTGTGATGTTATTTCTGAGGCCTCTGTTCTGTTTCATTGGTCTTTATTTCTGTTTTGGTGCCAGGTACCTTGCTGTTTTGATTACAGTAGCCTTGTAGTATAGTTTGAAGTCAGGTAGTGTGATGCCTCCAGCTTTGTTCTTTTTGCTTAGGATTTTCTTGGCTGTTTGGGCTCTTTTTTGGTTCCATATGAAGTTTAAGGTGTTTCATTTTTCCAATTCTGTGAAGAAAGTCAATGGTAACTTGATAGGGATAGCATTGAATCTATAAATTACTTTGGGCAGTATGGCCAATTTTCACAATATTGATTCTTCCTAACCATGAGCATGGGATATTTTTCCATCTGTTTGTGTCCTCTCTTATTTCCTGGAACAGTGGTTTGTAGTTCTCCTTGAAGAAGTCCTTCACATTCCTTTTAGTTGTATTCCTCAGTGTATTATTCTATTTATGGCAATTGTGAATAGGAGTTCACTCATGATTTGGCTCTCTGTTTGTCTATTATTGGTGTTTAGGGATGCTTATGATTTTTGCACATTGATTTTGTATCCTGAGACTTTGCTGAAGTTGCTTACCATCTTAAGGAGATTTGGGGCTGAGACGATTGGGTCTTCTAAATATACAGTCATGTCCTCTGCAAATAGAGACAATTTGACTTTCTCTTTTCCTAATAGAATACCCTTTATTTATTTTTATTGCCTGATTACCCTGGCCAGAACTTCCAATACTATGTTGAATAGGAATGATGAGAGAGGACATCCTTTTCTTGTGTCAGTTTTCAAAGAGAATGCTTCCAGTTTTGCCCATTCAGTATGATATTGGCTGTGGATTTATCATAAATAGCTCTTATTATTTTGAGATACATTTCATCAATACCTAGTTTATTGAGAGTTTTTATCATAAAGGGCTGTTGAATTTTGTCAAAGGCCTTCTCTGTATCTATTGAGAAAATCATAGTGTTTGTCTTTGGTTCTGTTTATGTGATGGATCATGTTTATAGATTTGCATGTATTGAACCAGCCTTGTGTCCCAAGGATGAAGCCCACTTGATCTTGATGGATGAGCTTTTTGATGTGCTGTTGGATTCAGTTTGCCAGTATTTTATTGAGGATTTTCACTTCAATGTCCATCATGGCTATTGGCCTGAAGTTTTCTTTTTTTGTTGTGTCTCTTCCAGGTTTTGGTATCAGGTTAATGTTGTTCTCATAAAATTAGTTAGGGAGGATTCCCACTTTTTGTATTGTTTGGAATTGTTTCAAAAGGAATAGTACCAGCTCCTCTTTATATCTCTGGTAGAATTCGACCGAAACTGTCTGGTCCTGGACATTTTTTTGGTTGGTAGACTATTAATTGCTGCTTCGATTTCAGACCTTGTTATTGGTCTATTCAGGGATTCAACTTCTTCCTGGTTTAGAATTGGGAGGGTGTGAGTGTCTAGGAATTTATCCATTTCTTCTAGATTTACTGGTTTACTTGCATAGAGGTGTCTGTAGTAATCTCTAATGGTAGTTTGTATTTCTGTGGGATTGGTGGTGATACTACCTTTATCATTTTTTATTGCATCTCTTTGATTCTCCTCTCTTTTCTTTTTTATTAGTCTAACTAGCAATCTATCTATTTTGTTGATCCTTTCAAAAAACAAGCTCCTGGATTTATTGATTTTTTGAAGGGCTTTTTGTGTCTCTATCTCCTTCAATTCTGCTCTGATCTTAGTTATGTCATGTCTTCTGCTAGCTTTTGAGTTTTTTTAATCTTGCTCCTCTAGTTCTTTTAATCATAACATTAGGGTGGCAATTTTCGGTCTTTTCTTCTTTCTCTTGTGGGCATTTAGTGCTATAAATTTCCCTCTAGACACTGCTTTAAATATGTCTCAGAGATTCTGATACATTGTGTCTTCATTCTCATTGGTTTCAAGGAACATCTTTTTGTCTGCCATCATTTCATTATTTATCCAGTAGTCATTCAGGAGCAGGTTATTCAGTTCTCCATGTAGTTGTGCAGTTTTGCATGAGCTTCTTAGTCTTGAGTTCTAATTTGATTGCACTGTGATCTGAGAGACTGTGTAATGATTTCCATTCTTTTGCATTTGCTGTGGAGTGTTTTACTTGCAAGTATGTGGTCAATTTTAGAATAAGTGTGATGTGATGCTGAGAAGAATGTGTATTCTGTGGATTTGGGGTGGAGAGCTCTATAGATGTCTATTAGGTCCATTTGGTCCAGATCTGAGCTCATGTCCTGGATATCCTTGTTAATTTTCTGTCTCATTGATCTGTCTAATGTTGACAGTGGGGAGTTAAAATTTCCCACTATTGTTTTGTGGGAGCCTAAGTCTCTTTGTAGGTCATTTTAGAAAACCACAGTCATAGAGATTGCAATATCCCTCTTTCAACAATTGATAGAACAATTAGAGAGACAGCACAGTTATAAAATAATTTAACAATTATATCAACCAACAGAATTGACTTCACATTATAAGACACTCCATCTAACAACAACAATAAATACATTTTGTCGAGTGACCACTAACATACACCAAGGTATATCTATACATCTGGCAACATATACCAGATCAAACCCTGGGCCATAAAACAAGCATTAGCCAACTATTAAAAAATGTAAAGCATACAGAGTATGTGCTATGACTATAGGGAGATGAAACTAAAGATCAATAACCATAACAGGAACATATCCAAACTAAACACCACACTTCTAAATAATCTATAGGTCAAGGAAGAAATTTAAAAGGTAACACAAGAGAAATCAATGTGATGAAATAATTCTGTATCTTGATTGTGGTGGTAGTTTTACAAATCTACACATATAATAAAATCACATAGACCTATCTACACACATTATACAGATACTAAACTCCTAGTTTAGATCTTGTACTTTAATTAGGTAAGATAGAAACATTGGAAACAATAGGATAAATGATGCTCAGATATCTGTGTACTATCTTTGTAATTTCTGTGAATCTATACACATTTCAAAATAAATGTTAAAAAAAAATAGAATAGTGTCCTCAGTTATTTTTAAGAGTTGTAATATAAAACTAAGGATGACTCTTGAAAAATAAGGGACAGAAAAATGGAAAATCGTAAGCAAATGATTAAACATTATGGATCTATCTCAGAAATAAACATCACATTTAGCAGGAATTATAGAAACATAGGGCATGAAAAACAGCTGGGAAGGAATTGCTTATAAAACACCACCAAAAAATTCCCTCAATTTAAATGTTCTGAAACTTAAATTCTTTTTTTTTTCCTTTTTTTTTTTTAATTGCATTTTAGGTTTGGGGGTACATGTGAAGAACATGCAAGATTGTTGCATAGGTACACGCATGGCAGTGTGATTTGCTGCCTTCCTCCCCTTCACCTATATCTGGCATTTCTCCCTATGCTATCTCTCCCCACCTCCCTGCCCCCCCGTCCCTCCTCCATTTCCCCCCAACAGACCCCAGTGTGTAGTGCTCCTCTCCCTGTGTCCATGTGTTCTCATTGCTCAACACCCACCTATGAGTGAGAACATGTGGTGTTTGATTTTCTGCCCTTGTGTCAGTTGCTGAAAATGATGGTTTCCAGGATCATCCATGTCCTTACAAAGAACACGAACTCATCATTTCTGATGGCTGCATAATATTCCATGGTGTATATGTACCACATTTTCCCTGTCCAGTCTATCACCAATGGGCATTTGGGTTGGCTCCAGGTCTTTGCTATTGTAAATAGTGCTGCAATGAACATTCATGTGCATGTGTCCTTATAATAGAACGATTTATAATCCTTTGGATATATACCCAGTAATGGGATTGCTGGGTCAAATGGAAGTTCTATTTCTAGGTCCTTAAGGAATCGCCACACTGTCTTCCACAACGGTTGAACTAATTTATACTCCCACCAACAGTGTAAAAGTGTTCCTATTTCTCCGCATCCTCTCCAGCATCTGTTGTCTCCAGATTTTTTAATGATCGCCATTCTAACTGGCGTGAGATGGTATCTCAATGTAGTTTTGATTTGCATTTCTCTGATGACCCGTGATGATGAGCATTTTTTCATATGTTTGTTGGCCTCATGTATGTCTTCTTTTGTAAAGTGTCTGTTCATATCCTTCGCCCGCTTTTGAATAGGCTTGTCTGTTTTTTTCTTGTAGATCTGTTTTAGTTCTTTGTAAATTCTGGATATCAGCCCTTTGTCAGATGGGTAGACTGCAAAAATTTTTTCCCATTCTGTTGGTTGCCGATTCACTCTCATGACTGTTTCTTTTGCCATGCAGAAGCTGTGGAGTTTGATTAGGTCCCATTTGTCTATTTTGGCTTTTGTTGCCAATGCTTTTGGTGTTTTGGTCATGAAGTCCTTGCCTATGCCTATGTCCTGAATGGTTTTGCCTAGGTTTTCTTCTAGGGCTTTTATGGTGTTAGGTCTTACAGATTTCCTGATATATTCAGTATTCACTATAATATTTTTTTTTTAAAAGCAAGCTTTGTTAGATTATTGTAAACCATCAGAACATCAGATTACAAAAAGATAAACAGAGTTATCTGAAAATGACACTAGAGATTTGGGTAGCCTGAAGTGATGATGCTTTGTCTTCTTTAATTCTCTGGAGCAATTAAAATGTTGTAAATTATATTATCAGCAGGTATAGATGAAAAATGAAGTCAAAGCTGAATTTCTGTAATGTTTATCCTTTTTATGTATTGGGGGAGGGTGAGACCTACTGTAGTACCCACAGAATTGTGTACAATCATGCTTAGTACTCCATGAACATCGAAATAGGCTTCTTGCAGTTCAGTACTGTTTTCTGTATCTTTTAGGTCAGGCCATATATAATTCAGGAGCAAATATTTTTATGCATAGAGTAACCAAATATTTTTATTTGCTTTTTCGGTCTGGACATATCACTGTATTTTCTACATACATATCAACATTTATAGGAATCACTACATTGCTATCTTGATAATGACTTGAGAATATAACCTAACATGAAAGAGTGAAATTGAGAAGACAAGACAGAAAGGAAAGCTTAAAAAATGTAAATTAATCTACTAGTTTAAATACAGAAGTGAAAGCAGAAATTTTAAAATATGCTTTGGCACATGCTGGCCAATTCAGAAGAAATATAAATATTACAATTTACTCTTTAAAAACAAAAGCACATTTCTAAGACTATGTGTGGCATATAAATATATAAAATACAGGATTTAATTTGTCTTCCTACAAATAAAAAGCTTCTTAAGTTTAAAGAATTAAAATCTGAATATTTACATGAAGAGCTAAATTTATGTTCAACATTTATTGCCTAGGGTTCTGGTAATATTATTATGATACATACAACATATATGCATAGAAAATTTGAATATACAAGATTTATACCACAGAAGATTACAATGCCAAAGAGGATTTCAGTATTTATGAAGCCAATAATTTCAGTTTAAAAGCTTGGTAAATATATTTATAGACACAATCAGGTTACAATCTGTATTGCAAATAGCAATTCCATGAGTAATGACCTAATAAACTTTAAATGTGAGAATGTAATCTTACTTTCCATTATAATAATAGGTTAAATATCAGATTTAGAGAGGCTTTTAAGAACATATCAAAGAGGATTTTGTTTTTTAAATCGTATTCAATGGATTGATAAATAATTCTAGAGGCCATTAAATTTCATTACAATAATATAAATTTTGAAGACTTTTTTTATACCAAAAGACAGTAAAATATTTGGCATATGAGTTGTGCAAATATCAACAACTAGGAATGAAGAACTGCCACTAGAAACATTTAATGCTTATCCTAAGATTGTACAACGAGTTTCTGTCAGAATTAAAAAGCAAAATTCTTGTTATCGAGAACATTGTTTAAGTAGAATTTTTCATTTCTTTTTTATAGCATGTGAGGTGGCAGAGAAAATGCATATATTCTTCAGTTTATTTCTTTATCTTTTCGGCACTTGGCAAAATTGTATTTTCCAACTTTCCCTGTGATGAGGTGAGACAGATGACTGAATTCTGAGAAATGAAATGTGGGTAGGTGATGCAAGCCATTGATCAGCTGTTCCCTAACACTTCCCAAATAATCCCTCCATGCCAACCACATGCCTCTTTCTGCAGATGGGGTGGCTGAACCTGTGATGGGAAATAGGTTTCCTGGGTAACTGCAGCCCTGTTTCCTCCCATCTGCCATTCCTTTACCCATATTTACCCTGATGTGAACAAGAAATAAACCTTACTTTTTTTTTTTTTTTTTTTTGGAGCTGGGGAATTATTTGTTATCCTATTAGCTTCACTTGTAACCATCTGATTTATTTTTTAATGAAAAAAATAATACTTTAAAAATTTTTACTATAACATGAATCACATTGACACTCCCTAGGATGTCTATAAGCAAAAAGACAAACAATAGCAAGTATAGTCATACACTATATAATGTTTCCATTAACATGAACTGCATATGGTATAGTGGCTCCTTAAGATATAAGGGAGTTAAACAATTTCTATTGTCTAGTGAGGTTGCAGCCATTTTACTATGGTCGTGCAAAGCATGACTCTTGTGTTTGTGCAGTTATTATTGCAAACAAAACTACTGTGCTGCCAGTCATATAAAAGTCTATCACATAAAATTATGTACAGTATATACTTGATAATGATAATAAATAACTATGTTACTGGCTTATTTACTATACTTTTTAATCCGTATTTTAGAGTGTACTTTTTCAACTTGTAAGAAAAAATAAATTAACTCTTATAGTCTAAGTTAGGTCCTTCAGGGTATTCTGGAAGAAGCCACTGTTATCATAGGAGAGGAAAGCTCCATACATGATGTTATTGCCTTTGAAGAACTTCTAGTGGGACAAGTTGTGGATGTGGAAGGTGGTGATATTGATGATCCTGTCCTTGTATAGGCCTGGGCTAATGTGTATGTTTTGTGTTTTAGTTTTTAACAAAATATTTAAAAAGTTAGAAAAAAAATGAACATAGGAAAAACCTTATAGCATAAAAATATAAAGAAAGAAAATGGTTTTGAGCAGTTGTACAATATATTTGTGTTTTAAGCTCAATGTTATTACAAAAGAATCAAAAATAGTTTTAAAAGGTTTATAAAGTAAAAAATTTACAGTAAGTTAGATTAACAGATTAATTTATTACAAATTTAAAAAATATCTTAAGGGCTGGGCACAGTGGCTCACAACTGTAATCCCAGCACTTTGGATGGCTGAGGCAGGTGGATCATGAGGTCAGGATATCAAGACCATCCTGGCCAACATGATGCAACCCAGTCTCTACTAAAAATACAACATTAGCTGGATGTGGTAGCACATGCCTATAATCCCAGCTATTCAGGAGGTTGAGACAGGAGAATCACTTGAACCCCAAGGGGCAGAGGCTGCAGTGAGCTGAGATTGCACCATTGCACTCCAGCCTGGGCAACAGAGTGAGACTCCACCTCAAAAAAAAAATTATATATATATATATGAAAATGGTTTTGTGCAGTTGTACAGTATGTTTGTGTTTTCTGCCAAATGTTATTACAAAAGGATCAAAAATTGTTTTAAAAAGTATATAAAGTAAAAATTTACAGTAAGTTAAGATTAACAGATTAATTACCAAATTTAAAAAAGTTTAATAAATTGAGTGTAGCCTAAATTTACAGTATTTCTAAAGTCTATGGTAATATACATAATGTCCTAGGCCTTCTCATTCACTCAACACTCACTCATCAACTCATCCAGGGCAATGTCCAGTTCTCAAAGCTCTGTTCATGGTGAATGCCTGATACAGATAGACTATTTACTTTTTCTATCATACTTTTAATGTACCTTTTCTATGTCTAGACATTTTTAGATACACAAATACTTACCATTGTGTTATAATTGCCTACAGTGTCCAGTACAGTCATATGCTATATAGGTCCTTAGCCTGGGAGTAACAGGCTATCCCACATAGCATAAGTGTATAGTAGACTCCACCATCTAGATATGTGTAAATGCACTCTATGATGTTCACACCATGATGAAATTGCCTAATGAAGCATTCCTTAGGACATATCCTCATTGTTAAACAGTGCATAACTGTCCTGGAAAAGATGAGGAGAAACTGGAATCATCATGCATTGCTCCTGAGAATGGAAGCTGGGCCACTACATTGAAAAACAGCTTGGCATTTCTTCAAGAAGTTCGACACTGAGTTACAATATGATGCCACAGACACACTGCTAGGTATGTACCCCAAAGAAAAGAAAACATGCTGATACAAATATGTATGCATGTATGTTTATAACAGCATTATTCATAACAGCCAACAAGTAGAAACAACTCAAATTATGGAAAGAAAGTATTTTATCTTTTTGTGTGTGCGTGTGCACTTGTGGTTGGCTTATTTCACTTAGTATAACATCCTCAAATTGCATCCACATTGACACACTCTATCCACATATGACATAGTTTTCTTCTTTTTTTGTAAATAAGTTTTATATTGATTTTATATCCAGATCTTTGGTAAGCTCCCTTATTATTATGTTGGTGCAAAAGTAATTGCCATTACTTTTTTATTATTGTTATCCTTTAAGTTCTGGGGTACAAGTGCAGAAAGTGCAGGTTTGTTACATAGGTATACACGTGCCATGGTGGTTTGCTGCATCCATCACCCCATCATCTACATTAGATATTTCTCCTAATGCTGTTCCTCCCCTATCCTCAACCCCCATGCTATCCCTCCCCTAGCACACAACCCCCAAACAGGCCCCAGTGTGATGTTCCCCTCCCTGTATCCATGTGTTCTCATTGTTCAACATCCACTTATGAGTGAGAACATGCAGTGTTTGGTTTTCTGTTCTTGTGTCAGTTTGCTGAGAATGATGGTTTCCAGCTTTCATCCATGTCCCTGCATAGGACATGAACTCCTCATTTTTTATGGCTGCATAGTATTCCATGGTGTATATGTGCCACATTTTCTTTATCCAGTCCATCATTGATGGGCATTTGTTTGGTTCCAAGTCTTTGCTATTGTGAACAGTGCCAACATAAACATAAGTGTGCATGTGTCTTTATAATAGAATGATATATAATCCTTTGGATATATACCTAGTAATGGGATTGCTGGGTCAAATGGTATTTCTAGTTCTAGATCCTTGAGGAATCTCCTCACTGTGTTCCATAATGGTTGAACTAATTTACCCTCCCACCAACAGTATTAAAGCATTCCTGTTTCTCCACATCCTCTCCGGCATCTATTGTCTCCTAATTTTTTATTGATCACCATTCTAACTGGCATGAGATGGTATCTCAATGTAATTTTGATTTGCATTTCTTTAATGACCAGTGAAGATGAGCTTTTTTTCACATTTGTTGGCTGCATAAATGTCTTCTTTTGAGAAGTGTTTGTTCATAACCTTTGCTCACTTTTTGATGGGGTTGTTTATTTTTTTCTTGTAAATTTGTTTAAGTTCTTTGTAGATTCTGGATATTATCCCTTTGTCAGATAGGTAGATTGCAAAAAAAATTTTCCCATTCTGTTGGTTGCTGGTTCGCTCTAATGATAGTTCTTTTGCTGTGCAGAAGCTCTTTAGTTTAATCAGATCCCATTTGTCTATTTTGGCTTTTGTTGCCATTGCTTTTGGTGTTTTCATCATGAAGTCCTTGCCCATGCCTATGTCCTGAATGGTACTGCCTAGGTCTTCTTCTAGGGTTTGAATGGTGTTATGTCTTATGTTTAGATGTTTAATCCATTTTGAGTTAATTTTTGTATAAGGTGTGAGGAAGGGATCCAGTTTCAGCTTTCTGCATATGGCTAGCCAGTTTTTCAACACCATTTATTAAATAGGGAATCCTTTCCCCGTTGCTTGTTTTTGTCAGGTTACTTTAACAGCAAAAACCACAATTACTTTTAATAGCAGAAACTGCATTACTTTTACACCAACCTAATTATTTTCCAGTAATTGGTCTTTAGGTTCTCTTGGGTTTTCTTCAGGGCCAGTTATATCAATCTGCAAATAACCAAGGTTATGCTTTTTCCTTTTAATCTCTATGCCTTTTATTTGTCTTGAATATTGTACTGGTAAGGACCTTCAGTAACAATCCAATTATACTCTGTTAGTTATCTTTAAATATATAATACATTATTGTTAACTAGTAGTCACCCTGTTGTACTATCAAACAGTAGATCTTATTCATTCTGTCTAACTGTATTTTTGTACCTAGTAACCATCCCAAATTCTCCACCAGTGCTACCCTTCCCAGTCTCTGGTAACAATCATTCTACTCTCTATCTCCATGAATTCAATTGTTTTAATTTTGGGCTCATACAAATCAGTGAGAACACACAAATTTTGTTTTTCCATGCTTGCTTATTTCACCTAACATAGTATCCTCCAGTTCCATTCATATTGTTGGAAATGACAAGATCTCATTTTTTTAAATAGCTGACTAGTACTCCACAGTACTCTTATTTTTTAAATAAGAAAATGTGGATTTTCTTTATTCATTCATCTGTTGATGGACATTTAGATTGCTTCCAAATTTTGGCTATTGCGAATAGTGCTGCAGTAAACATGGGAGTGCAGATATCTCTTTGATGTACTGATTTGCTTTCTTTTGGGTATATACCTAGTAGTGGGATTGTTGGATCATATTATGGTAGTTATGGGTTTAGGTTTTGAGGAACCTTCAAACTCTCCTCCCTAGTGACTGTACTAATTTACATTCCCGCCAACAGTGTACAAGAGTTCTCTTTTCTCCACATCCTTGCCAGGATTGCTTGCCCTTTGAATAAATGCCATTTTAACTGGGGTGAGAGATCTCACTGTAGCTTTGATTTGCATTTCTCTGATGATCAATGATATTGAACATCTTTTCATATACTGTTTGCCACATGTTCTTTATACAGGATACCATTGATGGGCATTGAGGTTGACTCCATGTCTTTGCTATTGTGAACAATACTGCAGTGAACATACAAGTGCATGTGTCTTTATGGTAGAATTATTTACATTCCTTTGGATATATACCCAATAATGGGATTGCTGGGTTGAATGGTAATTTTGTTTTAAGTTTGATGAGGAATTGATACATGGCTTTCTGCAATGGCTGAACTACTTATACTCTTACCAGCAGTACATAAGTGTTATCTTTTTTCCACAATCTCACCAGCATCTGTTATTTTTTGACTTCTTAATAACAGCCATTTTGACTCTTGTGAGATGGTATTTTATTATGGTTTCAATTTGCATTTTTCTAATGATTAGTGCTGTTGAGCTTTTTTTATAATATGTTTGTTGGTCACATGTATATCTTCTTTTGAAAAGTGTCTATTCATGTTTTTTGCCTCAATGTGAATACACTTAATACTAATAAACTTAACTATGGTGAAAATGGCAAATTTTATGTTATATGCTTTTTGCCACAATTTAAAACATTTATTATTATTTTTTTATTATTATACTTTAGGTTCTGGGGTACATGTGCAGATCATGCAGGGTTGTTGCATAGGTACATACATGGCAAGGTGGTTTGCTGCCTCCATTCCCCCATCATCTATATTTGGCACTTCTCCCCACGTTATCCCTCCCCACTCTCCGCACCCCCCACTGTCCCTCCTCTAGCCCCCCAACTGACCCCAGTGTGTGATGCTACCCTCCCTGTGTCCACCTGTTCTCATTGTTCAACACCCGCCTATGAGTGAGAACATGCAGTGTTTGATTTTCTGTTCTTGTGTCAGTTTGCTGAGAATGCTGATTTCCAGATTCATCCAAGTCCCTGCAAAGGACATGAATTCATTGTTTTTTATGGCTGCGTCATATTCCATGGTGTATATGTGCCACATTTTCTTTGTCCAGTCTATCATTGATGGGCATTTGGGTTGGTTCCAAGTCTTTGCTATTATAAACAGTGCTGTGATGGACATACACGTGTATGTGTCTTTATAACAGAATGATTTATAATCCTTTGGGTATATACCCAGTAATGGGATTGCTGGGTCAAATGGAATTTCTATTTATAGATCCTTGAGGAATTGCCATACTGTCTTCCACAATGGTTGAACTAACTTACCCTCCCACCAATAGTGTAAAAGTGTTCCTATTTGTCCATATCCTCTCCAGCATCTGTTGTCTTCAGATTTTTTAATGATCACCATTCTAACTGACATGAGATGATATCTCAGTGTGGTTTTGATTTACATTTCTCTAATGACCAGTGATGATGAGCTTGTTTCATATGTTTGTTGGCCTCATACATGTCTTCTTTTGAGAAGTGTCTGTTCATATCCTTCACCCACTTTTGAATAGGTTTGTTTGTTTTTTTCTTGTAAATCTGTTTTAGTTCTTTGTAAATTCTGGATATTAGCCCTTTGTCAAATGGGTAGATTGCAAAAATTTTTTCCCATTATGTTGGTTGCTGGTTTGTGCTAATGATTATTTCTTATGCTGTATAGAAGCTCTGCAGTTTACGTAGAGCCCATTTGTCTATTTTGGCTGTTGTTGCCATTGCTTTTGGTGTTTTAGTCATGAAATCCTTGCCTATGCCTATGTCCTGGATTGTTTTGCCTAGATTTTCTTCTAGGATTTTTATGGTGTTAGGTCTTATGTTTAAATCTTTAATCCATCTGGAGTTTATTTTAATGTAAGGTGACAGGAATGGTTCCAGTTTCTGCTTTCTGCACATTGCTAGCCAGTTTTCCCAACATCATTTGTTAAATGGGGAATCCTTTCCCCAGTGCTTGTTTTTGTCAGGTTTGTCAAAGATCAGATGGTTGTAGATGTTTGGTGTTGTTTCTGAGGCCTCTGTTCTGTTCTGTTGCTCTATGTCTCTGTTTTGGTACCAGTACCATGCTGTTTTGATTACTGTGGCCTTGTAGTATAGTTTGAAGTTGGGCAGCGTGATGCCTCCAGCTTTGTTCTTTTTGCTTAGGATTGTCTTGGCTATGCAGGCTCTCTTTTGGTTCCATATGAAGTTTAAAATGGTTTTTTCCAGTTCTGTGAAGAAGGGCATTGGTAGCTTGATGGGGATAGCATTAAATCTATAAATTACTTTGGGTAGTATGGTCATTTTCACGATATTGATTCTTCCTAACCATGAGCATGGAATGTTTTTCCATCTGTTTATGTCCTCTCTTATTTTGTTGACCAGTGGTTTGTAGTTTTACTTGAAGAGGTCCTTTATATACTTTGTTAGTTGTATTCCTAGGTATTTTATTCTCTTCATAGCAATTGTGAATGGGAGTTCACTCTTGATTTGGCTCTCTGTCTGTTATTGATGTTTAGGAATGCTTGTGATTTCTGCACATTGATTTTGTATCCTGTGACTTTGCTGAAGTTGCTTCTCAGTTTCAGGAGATTTTGGCTGAGACAATGGGGTCCTATAAATATACAATATTAAAAAACTAAATTACATTTCTCTGCCAAATAAAAGAAAATATTTTAAAATTGGATTATGCTGATAATTATTTAACTAAATACACTAAAACCATTAAATTGTATATTTTAAATGAATAAATTACATGGTATGAAAATTACATCTCCACAAAACTATTTTTAGAAAGGAGGGAAAGTGAGAAGAAACATTGTTGGATGACAGCTAGTCACTGGAATACATAGTATTGCAAAGATCATGTTATAGTCCCCATCTTAGACATCAGAGAAATGTACAAATCTGCTTCCTGGATCATTCTGCTTCCTATGGCCACTTCAACATTGCTTCTGAAACAAAAAGTGTCACAGTGGACTTGACTTTACACTTTGTTTTCTGATTTCAGTCTTTGTAATCCCCTGACACACACTGGCTCCTTTATCCTAGAAATAGAAAAGACAGCACCTCGACTCTCCCCCCTAGCTAATCACTGGCAATGGTTTATAGGAGGACATATACTTATTACAGGAAGAACACACACTTGGAAATCAGGAAGACCTGGGTTCTAATCTTTGCTCATCCTTTAATAGATGTATACACTGGCCAATTCCTATTGCCCAAATTACACTATATATGTTTCTTTGTTCATATAAAAGGAATACAATGAGGCTTATGATTAACAAAAACTGTAATTACTAAAATATGAAATCACTCTTGGTTTTGTGTTGTATTCTAATTCATATATAATGCACCCTGAGCTCAAACTTTTCCACCCAAATAAACTTGAATTATAAAAGAAAACATCCAACAAAAAGCCAGCAATAACAGGTTCACTACCACAATATTCATTAGGTTGTGGGCAATATGGACTCACATCCTACACCTCCTCCACACCTCCCATGTTGGCAGCAAGGCTCATGTTTGTATTTTGAAAATATCCAAAGTTATTTTAATATGCTCCTCTGTACTTCACTTAGTCACTGAGAATAACTTCTAATTCTTCTAAAAGTTTCTATCTTCCAATCCATATCTCACTCTTTCATTTACATCTTTAAGGGAAAGGAAGTTTTGCCATTTAAAACAAATATTAAAAGCAGTCATTGCAGCATCAAAATTTTTCTCTGTGATAAGTGATTCTTGTTTCAAAAAATCATTTGGTGGGGTTTTTCCTTTGCAAAGGTGTAAGATACCCTTTATAAACGCAGATGCAAAAAAATGGGATAAGAGGAAGAAATTAATTTATTAAAAGAGTAGCAGGATGGTTAGTGAAGAATTTCTTGAGGCAGCAAATACTAAGTTTATATGTAGCATCAGTAAGACTGGAATTTAACTGCGAAAGTCCTCTGTCAGTTATTTTACTCTGAAGCCTCCAATAGAAGTCTAGTATTAATGGCATTTTGGAATACTGAGTGAAGAATGGCAGTATTTCAGGATTTTGAGTTAGTAACCAGTACTTAAGTAAAAGGATTCCTGAACTACAATTAATTTTTGAAAACAGTAAAGTAAGGCTTAAATTGGATGAACTTAGAAGCCAGTATGAGCCAAACTGTTGCATAATAAATAGGATTATAAAATAAGATCATATTCTGCTAAGTAATACACATTGATGGAAACATATACACACAGGCAAGTATAATTTCAGAAAACTCAAACTTATGGTAACATTTAGGTGTAGAAAATGTGGTATGTTGAACCATCCTCTTGGTTTTCAAAAATACTCACTTACTTTGATAGAGTATATTGATGGATATTAAGTTCCTTCATTGGAAAGTGATAAAATTAGGCCAGGTGCTGTGGCTCACACCAGTAATCCCAGCATTCTGGGAAGCTAAGGAAGGCAAATCACTTGAGGTCAGAAGCACAAGACCAGCCTGGCCAACATGGTGAAACCCCATCTCTACAAAAAAAAAATACAAAAATTAGCCAGATATGATGATGTGCACCTGTAGTCCCAGCTACTTGAGAGGCTGAGGTGGGAGAATCGCTTGAACCAGGGATGCAGAGGCTATAGTGAGCAGAGGTCATACTAGCCTGGGTGATAATGCGAGACCCTGTCTCAAAAGAAAAAAAATAAACAAACAAAAAACTAAAGAGATACAATTAGAGCCTTTCACATGAAATTTACAATACAGGTTAGATCTTGGTATGTAGATAATGAATATGCCTATTAACATGTCTGTCTTTCTTCTTAATGAGAAGTAGAGTCTGTTTCCCTCTTTGAACATTGTCCGAGTGTGTGCCTAGCTTTTAAGTGGCTTGGCAGTTTTGACTTTTTCCATTTAGTGAAGTAGACTGCCATGATGTAAAGAAACTTAAGGTAGGCTATTCAAGGATGAGACAGAATGTAGAGAGAAAGAGAACCCACATGGAGAAGGACTAGAGCAGCAAGCATGGGAATAAAACTTCCTTGGTTCTCCAGCCTAGTACGGTTACCATCTGAATGCAGCTGATGGGCCCAGGCAATGCCAAGTGGAGCTGAAGAATCACCCAACAGAACCCTGCTTGATTCCTAACAGAAATATTTATAAGAAATGAGAAATCATTGTTGTGTTGCGTTAAGCCACTACGATCTGGGGTTGTATGTTATGCAGAATTAGATAACTGAAAGAAAAATTGGTACCAGATATAGGGTGCTGCCATAACAAAATCCCAAAGTATGTACTTAATGGCATTGTGGGAGATGGGTGTAAGGCTGAGAAGTAAAAGCATTGTTAATGGGGGCCTAAAATGCCATAAGAAAATTGATTTGGGGGGTTGGAGAAAGGTTATAGTCCTGTGGTAATATAGAAGATAGACAAATACAGAAAATATACCTAATGAACATGCGAATTTGGTTAAAGAGATTTCTGGGAAGAATGTAGAAAGCACCAATTGGCTTATTGGAGTTTTTAGCTGCGTCCTACTTCTATTTGAATGTATCTGCATAAATGATCACAGCTAACGCAAGATGGAGATTAGTTGGGTCAAGCCAAACCCTTCCCAAATTCCTAACCCACAGAGTCATGAGAAAAAATAAATTATTGTTTAAAGCCACATTATGTTGAGGTTATTTGTTACATGGCAACAGTTAACTGATGCAGACCACCAATGAATCCCAGCTGGAGGAATGTAATGCTTTCAGGATGCTGGTTCCCAAGAGTAGTCTTCCAAAGACAGATGAGAGCATACGTGCCCATCTTCCAGATTATAAATGCGACCAGATTATAAATACTAATAGGTTGCAAAAAACAACAACAAGCAACGTCAACAACAAAGCCTTTCCTAGGTAGAAATACACTGTGTTTTTGGATTGTTTATATCCATAACTATGGTTGTGAGGTAACTTATTTCTAACAAAGATCTTCCCTTTCTGTATCTCAGAGACCTAGAAGAGAGAACCATTAAGCCTGAATAACAATTCTGAAAACCTTTCGGGCAGTCTGACCTTGCTTCTTTAATTCCTGTGAACATCTTTTGGATTGTCTATGTTTTTCTTTGAGAAGAAAATAAAGTGTTGCATAGTAGGCAGTACTATATTTTTCTGTCTCTGACAAAATGTGCCCAGGAACTGCTGCCTGCCTGCCTGTGGTATCTAAACGAGTGTCCTAGATAATGATCATCATTTTCTCCATGATTGCTCTCACTAAAAGGGAAAACCAGAAGTTAAATGATTTCTGTAGTCTCCTCTAACTTATAATTTTTCCTGAAAGCTGAAATAGAAGCATGTCCTGGATGACACAGTGGTAACCCTTTTCCATCATATGTTCCAGTGTTTGAAGTGTCTTAGCCGTATGACCTAAAGCAAATATACCTACTCAGAAAAAAAGAATTGACTTAGAATTAGCATTTCTCACTTCTGATTATTTTTAGAAGTTCTTTTTCAAAGAATACATGGAAAAAGTAAAAGGGTGAGTAAAAAAAGTAAGAGGGTGAGTAGCAAAAGAGACCACTCAGAGGATAAGATCCAAATACTCCCCTTAATTTCTCACATTTTTCTTGTTTGTGTTTGCATAAATTTAAATACAGTTTGGGTCTGATGGCCTACTTCCTGGTCTAATTGCTGTTGGTAATTTTTTTGGAAATTAAAAATTTGCATGTCCTCAGACTAGCTTATAAAGAATAGTAAAGAGGATGAGAAATAGAGAAAGCTAATGCTGTGCTCTTTTGTTCTATTCAAGTGCCAACCTAGTATATAAAATATACTTTTAAAAATACGTAACAAATAAAATTCTTAATATGGTATACATTGTAAGTTATTCTTACCCATAAATTGGAACTATGACTTTACTATTTAATAATTACATATTTTAGGAAATGCATTTTGGGGAAATACAGTGTCATGGCAAAGATGGAAAATACAGTTTAATTGACATGCCACTCTTGACAAGTGGATCATAGCTACAGCAAGGTTATGTTGCAGGCTGATTTTTGCTAGTGTGAAAGAGTATCATGATTAATTACATCTACAATAGACACAAAAGGAATGACTGTGCTAGGGACTGGCTATTTCTGTCCTGGGAGAGTAACATCTGAAGTAGACCCACAGAGGAGAGAAGTCATCAATTGCAAGATGCTAATGGGGTTAACCTACAGGAAAAATGGGTATTCTAAGAGAGAAATGGTTTATGAATACTTGCTTTCTGGAGTGTCAGGAAACTAAATTCTTTTAAAAATGCACAATCACTTTTACTAAATGGCGAATATGACACAAAACCTGGCAAGGGATAGATTTGGGAATTTGAAGAGCAACATAAATTCACACATGCCAAATGCAAAATGAGAATATTGCAAAGTGTTGAACCAGTAGGCTCAAATGATATTTGTATGATTTGTATGACAAACACAGATATATATGATGGTACTATGTTTTGTGTCAATATTTGCTATCTAAACTGGGTAACTTCAAGGATAATAGCATTCTTTGCTTAAGGAATATCTCTTTATATTTAATATGTTTACATTCTTCTTAAACCAGAAGACAAGGGACAATTTAGGATTGTCAGGGAAATTGAAAACAGGATTTATAAAGAAGAAACTTTCATGATAAATGTGATCCAAAGATAAGTTATAAAAAAAACCAAAAACATAATTGGGGATGAAGAAAAGGGTAAGGAATGGAAGGGAGTTGATAGGTTTTGGTTGTGTCCCTACCCAGATCTCATCTTGAATTGTACTCCCATCATTCCCACATGTTATAGGAGGCACCCAGCGGGAGACAATTGAATCATGGGGGTTGTTTCCCCTATACTGTCCTTGTGGTAGTGAATACGTCTCTTGAGATCTGATGATTTTATCAGGGCTTTCCACTTTTATGTATTCCTCATTCTCTCTTTGCCTGCTGCCATCCATCTAAGATGTGACTTGCTCCTCTTTGCCTTCTGCTATGATTGTGAGGCTTTCCTGGTCATGTGGAAATGTAAGTCCAATTAAACCTCTTCCTTTTGTAAATTGCCCAGTCTTGGGTATGTCTATATTAGCAGCATGAAAATGGACTAATATAGGAGTACATCTGTACAATCTTCTTGTGCAACATGGATACTTTGAGAAAGGAAGGGTAACACACACACACACAGGAGTTCACTATGTAGCAGATAAGTACACAGAGGGGGCAGCATTGATTGGTGAACATAGCGTAGCTCAGAGGTATTAATAGATACAGATGATTATAATACATACAAAGTAGATCTAAGTATAACCAATAGCCTCAGTCTCCTGAATATTAAGATTTAGAGGAGATAAAAATCTTTCAAAATATAGCAATGATAAAAGAGTTTGCTTTCACCAACCTCTAGAAGACATCTTGGAGCTAAGAGCAGAGAAAATGATGTGCAACCTACTCTTCTTGTTCAATCACAGTAAAAGGACAAAAAATATAAATAAATAAAATGGTAAGCAATAATAGAAATTTAGAAAAACAAGGACCAGGGATAACACATAAAACAGATGGTACAAGTGACCTCTCTATAATTGAATTAGTAAAACATGACATAATCCCAGCACTTTGGAAGGCCGAGGCAGGCGGATCACTTCAGGCCAGGAGTTCCAGACCAGCCGGGCCAACATGGTGAAATCCCATCTCTACTAAAAATACAAAAATCTAAGCTGGGTGTGGTGGTGCACATCTGTAATCTCAGCTGCTCAGGAGGCTGAGGCAGGAGAATTGCTTGAACCCAGGAGAGGAAGTTTATATCGGCAGTGTTCTCCAGCCGAGGTAAGAGTGAGACTCCATCTCAAACAAACAACCAACGAAACCAAACAAACAAACAACAAAACAACAACAAAAAAAACCCCGATAACACCATGCCTGAGGATCCCAGGGGATCTTCAGATTGCAGATTTTGCAATGATTTTCAGAGAGTCTTGAGGAGATTGATTCATATGCTATAAAGCTCTTATATGATGGCTTCAGATTCTCCACATTTCACATTTTCTTGTGATTTATTCTTACAGCAAAGTGAAAATGAAGTTGCTCACAGTATGAATAGAAAGTTTTTCCTGCCTACAGTTCTCTTAAGAGCAGCCTGTTGGGGGCCTTTGAATACTTTCAGCTTGTGTGGAGACCTTTTATAATAAATTGTGTTTTTCATGTTGAAAAGAAAACTTCAAAAGAAGGTGTTAACATAATTGAGGCATGATAAGTTTGACAGTAAGTGTCATTATAAGAATTCATTGACAGCTTTTTGAAGTGAAAAAAAAATGTATTCTTCCTACATAGATACAAAACCTCTTACAATGTTTAAACAGTTTCACCAAATATGTTAATATTCTACAAATGTCTCTTTATACTGAAGGCTACCTAAGTGAAATGACTTTCATGAAATTTGAATTTTTAAAACCTATTGAACAAAGATGTGGTACCAGCCAGTTTTCAGTAAAAGAAAATCCAAAAATTTAAAGGTTGAGATAAAATATAAAAATAGGAAAAAAAAATTTCATGTTTGTATTCTCCATACCAATGACTCATCTTGTACAATCCCCTCCCACACTGAATATCATTGCTGCGAAGAACGTGAAAAACAGGGATAACTAAGAATCCAGATAAGTCCAGTGTCAGTCACCCAAAGGTTTGCCTAAATTTAGTATAAAATCAATATATGTTTTTCAAATGAATTATTCTTGTTTTTAGCCTTAAGTAAAAATATAGCATTTCTTAAATGAGAAATTAATTTATCACTGCTATATGCAAAATACTAACTCTTATATACTAAAGTTTATAATTTTTTCTTCTTAGAGCTTTCTAGATTTTTGAGTTTTGTTTTATAAAGAAACTGCTGGTGCAAGTATTCAATAAAGCAACAAAAAACATGTAAAAAATTAAGTAGTGATGTGTTGGGAAGTAAGTCATGGAATGAAAAATGTGTGAGTTTTTTTAAAGTAAGAGATAAGAATAAACCTGAAAATACCACAAAACTGAAGTAATGTAAAGAAAATCTGCAGTTAGGCAAAGTCTTCTTTTTAAAGCGGTGCATACTACTCTGAAATGCCTAGAGGAAAGAAATTAAAATTGTCTAGGAAGAAAAAGCTAGGGAAGAGATATGACCAAAATTTGGCTCAGATATTTTTTTTCCACAGAAATATGATTTTACAAAAGGTAAAAATTAGTGAGAACTGATTTTTAAAAATTCATACTCTATATTTTTTAAATTGGATACACTATCATGAATATAATGCTTAAGAGTTTCCGCCTCTGAGCACACAGAGTCAAACCTGGGACATGGAGGTTGCAGTGAGCTGAGACTGCACCACTGCACTCCAGCCTGGGTGGCAGAGCAAGACTCTGTCTTAAAAAAAAAAAAAAGAAATCAACCAATAGCTTTAACATCATTTGATGCAGTGTCAGAATATTTAATCTGGTCTACCGGTGTATTAATTTTTAAATTAGTCTTAACAACTATAGAGTGAAATCTTCCATTATATTCTAACTTTTCCTATATGGAGAGGTTAGGTGATATCACAGCTGTCCCACTGGCCAAATATTAATCAATGGGTCTGGGAAAACCATCCAGAAAATCAGAATACTTCTCCAAAATAATGAGTCCATTGTCATGTTATATCCCTTATACTCATGAACATATTAATTCAACAAATATTAATTGGTGTCATTGTAGATTTAGCACTTTCCCAGGCTTTGTACTTGCACATTGCCCACTTTGCAATAGGCACTGAATAAAAATTGTATAAATAAATAAGCCAAAAAGATAAACAAGACACAGAATAAAGACATGGATTAGGGTAATTATGATTTTTAAAGCTGAGAAAAGTCTAGTAGGAAGGTTGGCCATACATTTGCACAACTAAAGAAAGATGTGGCTTGAGTATTATGGGAATATGTCTGGTATGGAGAAAAATGCAAGGAAATAAGTATAGGAAAACATCATTTGAGTCACGGCCCTCTCACTTATCACTGTGTGACCTCGAGCAAGTCACTTAAAAATTCTGAATCTTAGTTTTTGATGGATAATGCTACAGAAAATAAAACCTACATCCTAGGCTTTTTCTTGAAATTAAATAAGTATTTCTGTTTCTTATAGTGGTGAGTCAGTAATTTGGACCAGTCCTCCTACCGAGGAAACCTGTTTTCCAAACTTAGATGTAGGAGAAGATGGCTGACACCTGGAGAAGTGGGTCTGACCACTGGGAGTGATTGTTTTCCAATCTGAGATTGTTTTCCAATCTGACAAGATCAGTAAATAGCTGAGCACCTGAGATTTTTGATATATTCCTAGTGTTACAAAAGGAAAAGTTTGAATATAGAGCTGGCCCAAGCGTTAATGCTGAGAGAGCCCTCATGCTTTGTGTTAAGACCCTGAAGTTTGCATTTCAAAAAACAAACAAACAAGAAAACCTCCAGAAATAGAGGGATCCAAGCAAGGGATTACAGCTCAATGTCAAAAACTTCTGAACCTCAAAGTGGAGAAAGTGATTCCTGATTGTCAGTGTCCCCCGTGTGTCTTCCAGAAATAAATCAAAATCTACCAGTCTCACCCTCAAATTATATCTACAAAGAATGTTTCAAACAGAGCTCTGCCAAAATAAAAAAAAAAAAACAACCAGATACATGAAAAAAACAAGCAAAATGAACCACAAAATAGAAATTGCACAAATGGGCCCAGATATTGGAGTGATCAGGGACATAATAATGCATGATATCGTGTGACAATTGTGTTTCAGGAGAAAAAAGGCAAGTTGAGAGTCTCAGAAAAAGTTGACATGCAGAAAGACATGGAAAATTTTGAGAAGTCCCAAATAGATATTATTAAACTATAATATGAAAAAAGCCAACTTAGGATATCAAAAAAGGTTTTAACAGCTGATTAAACACACAGAACATAGAAATAATGATCCGGAAATGAAGTCAAAGGAAAATAACCACTACGAAGCAAGAGAAACATAGAAAATTAAAGAAGAGGGAATAAGAGACATAAACATGGCCAGGCACAGTGGCTCATATCTGTAACCCCAGCACTTTGAGAGGCTAAGAAAGGTGGATCACCTGATATCTGGAGTTGGAGACCAGCCTGGCTAACATGGTGAAACCCCATCTTTATCAAAAAATACAAAAATTAGCTGGGTGTGATGGTACACATCTGTAGACTTAGCTACTTAGGAGACTGAGGCAGGAGAATTGCTTGAACCTAGGAAGTGGAGGTTGCAGTGAGCCAAGATTGCACCACTCTACTCCATCCTGGGTGACAGAGTGATATCCTTTCTCAAAGAGAGAAGAGAGAGAGAGAAACACTTAGCAAAAGCCTATAAATGGAGCTTTCCCCAGCAAATATTTTTTTGTGAAGACCAATGTGATTAAAATTGTAATAAAAAATTGATTGGTCCTCATGAGGTATTGTGAGTTACTGATAAATATTCACAATGATGATTAAAGAAGATATTCTTACAGATTTGCTTATTTTCCAGTCAGGGTACGTGAAGTTCTTTTCATAGCATTCAGCCACCTCTCCTCATAGTCAGGTCTGAGAACCATTGCTTAATGGTTTTTGTTTTTGTTTTTGGTTTTGGTTTTTTTTTTGTCAAATGTGTGATTCCTGGCTCACCTTGTATCTCCCACTAACTCTTTTGCTTATAATGCTCAGCTCTTTGGAAACTTTGTATGAAAACAAATAGTGTTTCTTGCCTCTGAAGTTCTTGAAGAGCCTTTATTAAAGGCTGGTCACATTATTGCTCATTTTAACGCTCTTTTGCACTTCCCAAGAATATTTTTTCCAATGATTTTCTCAAAGTTTTTTATTGTGCTTCATTGACGATGAGCAGAATGTGAAGGGAAATGTTAGCAATCATTTGATTCATGCTCACATTTTATGTTTTAATTTACTTTTCAAAATTTTGTAGAATAACCCTAGACCAACATATCTCACCATGTATTTTCTTGAACTCCTTGTATCATAATCAAGAAATTTCTAAATGTAAAAGAACTAATATCCAGGATGTACAAGGAATTCAAACAAATCTGTGACAATAAAATAACAATTCCATTAAAAGTGGGCAAATGGGCCAGGAGCAATGGCTCACAATTGTAATCTCAGCAATTTGGGTGGCTGAGGCAGGTGGATTGCCTGAGGTCAGGAGTTTGAGACCAGTCTGGCCAACATGATGAAACCCCATCTCTACTACATAATACAGAAAAATTAGCTGAGCATGATGGAGTGTGCTTGTAATCCCAGCTAGAGGCTGAGGCAGGGGAATTGCCTGAATCAGGGAGGTAGAGGTTGCAGTGAGCCAAGATCATGCCATTGCACTCCAGCCTGGGCAACAAAGGGAGACTCCATCTAAAAAAAAAAAAAAAAAAAAAAAAAGTGGGCAAATGACACAAACAGATATTTCTCGAAAGAAATATACAAATGGCCAAAAAACATATGAAAAAATGTTAAACATCATTAATCATAAGGGAAATATTAAATAAGGGAAATATTAAAATAACTGAGATACTACCATACCCCAGCCAAAAATGGCCATTATTAAAAGTCAAGAAACAATAGATGTTGTCATGAATGTGGTGAAAAGGGAATGCTAATACATTGCTGGTGGGAATGTATATTAGTACAACTTTTATGGGAAGCATTATGGAGCTTTCTCAAAGAGCTAAAAAATACATCTACCATTCGATCCAGCAATCCTACTACTGGATAGCTACCAAAAGGTCAAGAGTTACTATAAAAAAAGACACTTGCTTGTATATGTTTATCACAGCAGAATTCACAATTGCAAAGATATGGAACCAATCCAAGTGCCCATCAACCAAGGAGTGGATTTAAAAAACGTAGAATATACACACTGTAGAATACTACTCAGTCTTAGAACAAAGTAATGTCTTTTTTCAGAAACTTGAATGAACCTGGAGGTCATTATCCTAAGTGAAGCGACTTAGGACTAGAAAACCAAATACCACATGCTCTCACTCACAAATGGGTACTAAGCTATGGGTACACAAAGGTCTACAGAATGGTATAGTGGACACTGAAGGCTCAGAAGCAGGAGGGTAGGAGGGGGCTGAGGTATGGAAAACCACCTATTGGGTACCATGTACACTATTCAGGTGATGGGTACAATGAAAGCCCATTCTTCACCACTATATAATGCATTGGTGTAACCAAAAACCACTGGTACTCCTAAAGCTATTCAAATTAAAATAAGAAAAAATAAATTTCTAAATGTTTGATCATGTCTCATGTGGATCTCACCCCTGCCTTACACATACTGTCTCAGTAAGAAAGATGGATAGGGGCCCATGGGCAAGGTAAGAAGAGCTACCTCATTCACACAATGGACATGCATTCCTTAAGACCAAGGAAAGCCGCCTCATCCACACAAGAAACATGTGTTCCTCATGCAGCATGGCTTAAACAAAGACCCAGGAAAGCACCGTGTCACCCCAAGCATCAGAGATAAGAGAGGAAAGTGAGTAGAGGGCCTGTTGATGTGATGGAATGATGCTCTTGAAGCCCTAAGGGAGGAGGGCACAGCCATCCCCAGAGGATTGCCTGGCTCATGGGCAGAGCCCAAGGAGGAGAGGGTGACTTCTGTGAGTGTGATGGGACTGGGTACACAGGATAAAGGATGCCTGCAGGCACCCCTCTGTACTCAAAGGCTGTAGAGCAGATGGAGCACCCCAGTTAGGATGTAGATGAGTGAGAGCTGACACCCTGATTTACATATACAGGCTGTGAGATACATATCTACATATGTATATATCTCCTAAAAATACTCAGGTGTATGCCTAAGGAGACACATACAGGAATGTTCACACCACCATCCATCATAATTTCAGAAAACTAGAAACGATCCCAAGGACCAAACAACAGTAGAACAAGCAAACAGGGAGAGAAGTGGCTTATAACATTGGGTGCAAGACATAAGTTTCAGAAGAATGTAGTTAGATTCTATTTGTTAGGCTCAAAAAATGCTAGGACAAAATATTATATTATTTACAGATACAGTCATGGTTAACAAATCGAAAATAAGAACAAAGTAGTGATTTTTACAAAAGTCAGGATAGGCTGGGCATGGTTGCTCATGCCTGTAATCCCAGCACTTTGGGAGGCTGAGGTAGGTGGATCACCTGAGGTCGGTATTCAAGACCAGCCTAGCCAACATGATGAAACCTCATCCCTACTAAAAATACAAAAATTAGCCAGGTGTGGTGTCATGCGCCTGTAGTCCCAACTACTTGGGAGGCTGAGGCATGAGAATCGCTTGAACCTGGGAGGTGGAGGCTGCAGTAAACCAAGACTTTGCCACTGCATTCCAGCCTGGGTGACAGAGTGAGACTGTCTCAAAAAAAAAGGGAGAAAAGAAAAAACAAAGTAGTCAGGATAACGTGTTTACCTCTGGGAGAAAGGCAGGGAGAAACACATAGAAAGAAGTAAGATCTTGATAATTTTGAGTCCTTAAGTTGTGTGCTGTCGTGGATGCTCAGTTTACTACTATGCTTTTATGACTCCACTATGCTGTATATACTAGACATATTAATATCAATATTTTAATATTTAATTAAAATATGAACTAAGGTATTTATAGTGAGACTGAATAGAAAGCCCATGATATGTCTAGAAATGCACTAGGCTATTGAAGAGGATTTTGTAGACTAGTAGAATGTACTGAATCATTATACAAGAGATTAGAACACGTGAGCTTTAAGGGAACTTTAAGATTCTAAAAAATAACTGTAAATATAAGTAAAATGTGTTGAATTTTATGAGGAATATAGGCAGCACTAAATTTAAACTGTGAGAGATTATGATCAGTTAGAAGGACCCAGGAAGTTTTATTGAAAAACATGGCATTGGAGTTTGGCTTTAAAGGAAGGTTCAACTTGCCCATTAGAGATTACCGTTCAATAGAAAGAGGAAAATCGAGAGTACAATGGAAAGTCAATTGACGTTATATTTAGAGAATAGATGCAGGCGATAGCACAGACATTAATTTTGCATACATTGCAGGTTTCTGGGAGAGGGTAAATTGGGGTTGTGGATCTAGAAAATAAATCTGGCAGAGATGCATGGAGGGAACGTGACTTGTAAGTGACCAGAAACATAGAGATTTATTAGAAATCTATTGCATTTTTCCAGATAAGAGTAAGGGCTCCAACTGAAGTGGTGGTGATGGAGACCAAATTCTTTAAGATTGTGTGGTTGGAAATATTCCCAGGCAGATTTGCGGCTCTGATATTAATAAGTAGGTTAGGAAAAGCTTAGGTTTTCTCATGGGGATGTTAACAAAACCATTCCATCTATCATAATTCCTCATGCACAGATTTCAGTGACAACCAAGACACCAGTCTGAATGAATTTAAGCTCCAATCTGATGTAGCCAGTGTCTTATAAACATAGTTATGCCCTATTTTTCTTAATAGGAGGGACTCCTTAGCTTACTTTCCATTGTAATTTTGAAAATGATTTTAGCCCATAATATTCATTGAATCCTTGCAACCTAATAAAAAAAGAAATCTTTGAGTTTACCTAGGGGCCATAAAACGTGATGTATCTAAATAAAAGCTAAATGAGTACCTTTGCCCTGGACTTCCTGGAATTGTAGAAGAGAAGACAGCAGTGATTTTCCTTTTCAATGGTAGTTTTTCAGATGAATAGGTGCTGTCTTTTCTGATGGTGTCATTGCCAATGTTGTTGAATATTTCAATGTTAGAAATAATTATACAGTCCTGACACTATTGGAAGCAATGAAATGGTGAACCGAACAGGCCTTGGTCTAAAAAGTAGACTATTTTGAGATATTTTTCAAAATACCAGAAAGTGTGTGTGTGTGTGTGTGTGTGTGTACACATCCAGATAGAAATATTCCTCTCTCTCTCTGTATCTATAGATAGATAGATGGGCAGGTAGATGGATAGATAGATGACAGATAATATAAGAAGTTAGTAATATTTTATTCTTTTAAGGCAATAATATATTTACATTAAATTCATTATTTTACCTTGTAAAATTAGACCCTGGATAGATGAATTGAGCACTTAAAATCTCATTCAATGTTCGAAAGACATTTGGCCTTATCATTCATCAGACAAATTCTAATAAAAACTATGTTCACATTCACCACTACAAGAGGTCAAAATAGAAAAATATGAATGTTGATAAAGATGTAGAACAGCCAGGATAATTTTAATATGCCCTAACATGAAGCTACCAAAATTCCCAATGATAGTAGAATGAATAAACAAACTTTATTTATTCACATGATGAAATATTAAGTGACATTGAGATTGACTGGTTTATGACTATATGCAGTAATATGTGTGAATCTATTAGGTTAGTACAAAAGTAATCACAGTTTTTATCTTCATTTAAAAAAGTAATTATAAAAACTGATTACTTTTGCACCAACCTGATAGCAAACACAGTGTTCAAGCTAGATGCTAAAGAGTATTAATATTTGGCTCCATTTACATAAAGTATAGGAAAATTTTTAAAAAACAAGTTATACTGTTCAACATTAAGATAGTTGTTACTCTTAGTTGGCTCTGACTAGAAGTAGCAAGAAGGGTCTTCTGGGCTGCTAATAACAGTTTGCTTCTATATCTGGGTGCTGTTATACTAATCTATGTTCTTAATTATATACATATGTATATATATGTAATTTTACAGACATAATTAATTTAAAATACTAATTATATATACATAAATATGTAAATAAAATTATAGGTATATTATAAAATCAGTTAAGGTTTTTGTTTTGTTTAGTTTTTTGAGATAGAGTTTCGCTCTCTTTGCCCAGGCTGGAGTGCAGTGGCATGATCTTGGCTCACTGCAGCCTCTGCCTCCCAGGTTCAAACAATTATCCTGCCTCAGCCTCCGGAGTAGCTGAGATTACAGGTGCCCACCACTACTCCCAGCTAATTTTTGTATTTTTAGTAGAGATGGGGTTTCACCATGTTGGCCAGATTGGTCTTGAACTCCTGACCTCAGGTCATCCACCAGCCTCAGCCTCCCAAAATGCTGGGATTACAGGAGTAAGCCACCACGCCCAGCCTAAATCAGTTGTTTTAATGTCCACTGGGAAGATAATAGCTAGAGTTAGAAAAGATGTTAGTGAACAGATGCTGGAGAGGATGTGGAGAAATAGGAACACTTTTACACTGTTGGTGGGAGTGTAAATTAGTTCAACCATTGTGGAAGACAGTGTAGCAATTCCTCAAGGACCTAGAAATAGAACTTCCATTTGACCCAGCAATCCCATTACTGGGTATATATCCAAAGGATTATAAGTCTTTCTACTATAAGGACACGTGCACACGAATGTTCATTGCAGCACTGTTTACAATAGCAAAGAACTGGAACTAACCCAAATGCCCATCAATGATAGACTGGACAGGGAAAATGTGGCATACATACACCATGGAATATTATGCAGCCATCAGAAACGATGAGTTTGTGTCCTTTGTAGGGACATGGATGAACCTGGAAACCATCATTGTCAGCAAACTGACAGAAAAGCAGAAGATCAAACACCGCATGTTTTACTTCACTAACATCTTTTCTACTCTAGCTATTGTCTTCCCAGTGGACATTAAAACAACTGATTTAGGCTGGGCATGGTGGCTTACGCCTGTAATCCCAGCATTTTGGGAGGCTGGGGCTGGTGGATGACCTGAGGTCAGGAGTTCAAGACCAATCTAGCCAACATGATAAAGCCAAAATAGATGAATCGGACCTAATCAAACTCCACAGCTTCTGCACAGCAAAAGAAACAGTCATTAGAGTGAATCGGCAACCAACAGAATGGGAAAAAATTTTTGCTGTTTACCCATCTGACAAAGGGCTGATATCCAGAATTTACAAAGAACTAAAACAGATTTAGAAGAAAAAAACTAACAAGCCTATTCAAAAGTGGGCAAAGGATATGAACAGACACTTTACAAAAGAAGACATTCATGAGGCCAACAAACATATGAAAAAATGCTCATCGTCACTGGTCATCAGAGAAATGCAAATCAAAACTACATTGAGATACCATCTCACGCCAGTTAGAATGGCGATCATTAAAAAATCTGGAGACATCAGATGCTGGAGAGGATGTAGAGAAATAGGAACACTTTTACACTGTTGGTGGGAGTGTAAATTAGTTCAACCATTGTGGAAGACAGTGTGGCGATTCCTCAAGGACCTAGAAATAGAACTTCCATTTGACCCAGCAATCCCATTACTGGGTATATATCCAAAGGATTATAAATCGTTCTACTATAAGGACACGTGCACACGAATGTTCATTGCAGCACTGTTTACAATAGCAAAGACCTGGAACCAACCCAAATGCCCATTGGTGATAGACTGGACAGGGAAAATGTGGCATATATACACCATGGAATATTATGCAGCCATCAGAAACGATGAGTTTGTGTTCTTTGTAGGGACATGGATGAACCTGGAAACCATCATTCTCAGCAAACTGACACAAGAGCAGAAGATCAAACACCGCATGTTCTCACTGATAGGCGGGTGTTGAACAATGAGAGCACATGGACACAGGGAGAGGAGCACTACACACTGGGGTCAGTTGGGGGGAAATAGGGAGGGATGGTGGGGGGTGGGGAGCAGGGGAGAGATAGCAAGGGGAGAGATGCCAGAGGTAGGTGATGGGGAGGAAGGCAGCAAATCACACTGCCACGTGTGTACCTATGCAACAATCTTGCATGTTCTTCACATGTACCCCAAAACCTAAAATGCAATAAAATAAATAAATGGGGAAAAAAAAAAGAAAAGATGTTAGTGGATATCCATTCCATGAGAAGCAAATTCAATAGTAAGGGGTAAGCAGAATTTCCTGTTAAAAATTAGCTTTCTCGTTATAACTAGAAATTAATTTTAGGTCTAATTTTATCAGCATTTAATATGTAGTACTAATACATTGTTTTATTTTTTTAACTTTAAATATATTTGTTTCTTGTTTATAAAGCATACTTAGGTGCACTTAGGATCACAGCAAATACAGAAAACTATAAAGGAGAAAATAATGCAACCAACATGCAGAATAATACACTAAGAACATTTAAGTCCATAGTCATATCAATCTATGTCCCACACTGTTTATTTATTAAAAATATTTACTGGGTGCTTATTTTGTGCCAAGCCATGTGTCAAGGGCTTCAAGTATAAAAGTGAGCAATAACCAACAACAGTGCCCATTACTCACTTCCATTCTCTTGGAGGAAGCAGAAAATAATCACACAGTCATCTAAAACATACCTAAAGATTTGTGGTGAATCCTATTGAAAAGTGGGGTACTGCTTTGACAGATTACAAAAGGGAGAGTTGACTGGAGGATAAATGTGCTATGATCTGAAAGAAGAATAGGTGATAACTATTTCAAAGGGTAGAGAAAAAGAATGTCAGGTAGAGGGAACAGCAGGTGCAAAAGTCTGGAAGTAGAAGGGAGAAAATCCAGAAGGAAAGGCCAAGGTATCTGCACCACAGAGATCTAAAGCTCTGGTTGTCAAACTGACTAAAGCACACACCACTGGTCCCCATCATGAAGACCTTCTGATTTAGTAGGTTTGCAGTGGGTCTTGAGAATTTGCATTTCTTGGAAATTGCCAGGTGATTTTGATGCTGCTGGTTCAGAAATTATACTTAGGAAATCACTGATTTAGAGACAAATTGGAATGGCAGGAGGCTCTGTGGGAGCCAGACCACTTACAGTATTTAGAGCACTACAGTCCCCAAAAGTTCATGTGTTGGAAAGTCAATCCTCAATGCAACACTGTTGAGAAACGGGATGTTTAAGAGGTGATTAGGTCATGAGGTCTCTCATGAATGGATCAATGATGTTATTGTAGGAGTGAGTTCCTCATCTTGGAAGTGGGCTCCATAGGAAAGGATGAGTTCAGCACTGCTCTCCTCACCACTTCTGACCCTCTTTCGACTTTCATCAACTTCCACTGCAAGATGGCCCCTGGCAGATGCCAGCACCTTGTTATTGAACTTCCCAGCCTCTAGAATAATAAGAAATATATTTATTTCTTATAAGTTGCCAAGTATCTGGTATTCTGTTAGAGCAGCACTAAGATAACATGTTAGGAAATTTCATCTTCATTCTGAAAACAATGGAAGACACTAAAGCTGGGTTGACATAGTGCAACATGTTTTGAAAACATCATGCTGATACTGGCATGGCACATGAATGAAAGCACTGGAAATCAGGAAGCTATTCTAACACTCTAGGTAAAGGCTAATAGTGACTCGAACTACAGGAAAGGGGACAATGATAGAGATAAAGGCACATAATAGGTTTCTAGGACATTATTTCTTGATGGTTTGGATAGGGGTGGTAAAGAAAGAGAGAGCAAGGACAGCTTGTAGGTTTCTAACTCTCATAACTGAACAGTTGGCGGTTTCATGCACTAAAATAGGTAATGTTGGAAGATCAAAGATCATCGAAGATACTAAACTGCAGTTTCGATTCACAATTCCAGAGCTCTGAGTAGAAAAACATTGTGCATGTACATTTAGGAGTCACTTGTGATTTGGTTGAGTTAGCATACAAAAAAATATATAAAGGAAGATGAAAAAAAGACTCAGGACTGAGTTTGGATGAATTTCCACATTTTTAAGAGCCAAGTAAAGTTGATAAGCCCTACAAGGAGAAAAGAAATGTAGCCAGATACGTGTGAAGAAAACCAGGTGTGTGTAGTCTTTCAGAAGTCAAGAGAAAAGTCCAGTAAGATGAACACTTCAAAAAGTTTCTCAAATGATGGAGAAAACATGATAGAACAGTAGCAAGAGAAGAAATTAGGGACAATGGAGTTTTGTGGGTTTTTAAAGATGAATTAATTAATATTTCTTTTGTAAGATAATTAAGCATTTTGAAGGCAAATAATTCCATTCAGAAGAAAAGGAAAGGTCAGTGGATCTCTGAAATATCACATCCTCTCTCTCTCATGTACGCACACACATGCACACTTACTTTTGCCAATATAAAAGGGTACCTTGTTATTTGAAATTTCGTTGTTGTACCTGTGAAGGTGAATCCTTTTAATATACTCACTGCCCATTTACAATCCTGTTTGGGTTTGTGGGAATTCCCTGCTGATGTCCACAGCAGATTATATTCTATTAGTACTTCTTTGTCTCTTACTGTTTTGTGACAACAGCACATGATGTATTAAAACTACTGGTTTATTTTTATTTATATTACACAGGATTTTTAGTTTTCAATTTGTCCTTTATTATTTTTACTGTACAATGAGTCCTAAAATCATATTAAATCAAAATGATTCATCCTTTTTTATATTATCTGACTTTTGGGCCAAGCTAAAAAACACTTTTACTACACCAAAATTATATAAATATTCACATATATTTAAAAATATTTGTAGTATTGGTTTCTTTTTTGTTTGAGATGGATTTTCACTCTTGTTGCCCAGGCTGGAGTGCACAGGCATGATCTCTGCTCACTGCAACCTCTGCCTCCCAGGCTCAAGCCATTCTCCTGCTCAGCCTCCCAAGTAGCTGGGATTACAGGCACGCACCACCACATCCAGCTATTTTTTGTATTTTTAGTGGAGAGGGGGTTTTACCATTTGACCAGGCTGGTCTTGAACTCCTGACCTCAGGTGATCTGCCCACTTTGGCCTCCCAAAGTGCTGCAATTACAGGCATGAGCCACCACCCCAGGCCTGCAAGTTCAACTATTCTATTTCAGTAGAAGATATGGGCCCATAGAAAATACTGAGAACAAATAGAGAACATAGTCGCAGTTGGTTTTCCTCAATGGTGTCAAACTACCCACTATATTTAAAACATCCAGGTCCATGATATGCCAACAATCAAATATAAGTAGTATTAATTGCACACACTAGAGAAATCTTAAATGTATGTTCTCTCCCTTTTGATTAGGAAATCAGTAAATTCATTTGTGTTTATTAGCCTTTAAAGGGTTGACTATGGTAGTTAATATAAATTTAGAAATAAGAACATAGGGTTTATTAAAGAATAAACTTAATGATTTTTTAAAAATCTGTCCTACCCAGCATTAAAGAGGGAGTTTCTTATAAGTCTTACAGTATCTCTTAAAAATATAAAAGTGGTGTGATCCACTGTGCCTGGCATGTATTTTAATTTTTTTAAATCCAACTGATATTCATTTATCCAAAAAGTATTATAGAAATGCCTGTCAATGATAGACTGGATAAAGAAAATGTGGCACATATACACCAAGGCATACTATGCAGCTATAAAAATGGATGAGTTCATGTCCTTTGCTGGGACATGGTTAAAGCTAGAAACCATGAGTCTCAGCAAACTGACACAAGAACAGAAAACCAAACGCTGCGTGTTCTCACTCATAAGTGGGTGTTGAACAATGAGAACACATGGACATGGGGAGGGGAACGTCACACACCAGGTCTTGTCAAGGGAGGAGGATAGAGGAGGGAAAGCAAGGGATGGGGGAGGAATAGCATTGGGAGAAATACCTAATGTGGATGACAGGTTGATGGATGCAGCACACCACCATGGCACATGAATACCTAAGTGACAAGCCTCCACGTTCTGCACATGTACCCCAAAACTTAAAGTATAATAATAAAAAAAAGAAATTATTTTTTTTCTCTAAATACTTAACCAGTTTGCAAGTTCTATGTCTTTTTAGACTTGTATTTGAAATGTTTAAAATGTGATGTCAGCATTGACTTTGCTGATTTTGTGATTCTGTATCGACTTTGTCATTTGGATTTTTCTATGTTTAAGTGGCTATATCGACGCTTTTGGAAGATCTCATGCAAGAAGTGTTGACTATTAATTCATAGCCTGCATATTCTTAGGCATTTTTCTCTTAGCTCAGCTGAAGTCTAAAATTACCTCTCTTAAAAAACAGCCACCTAGAAAGTTGACCTAAATTTTAGGTACCCATCTGCTTAAAGAAATGAACTGCATGGAATATTCTGTTTTTCTGTTTTCATTATCCATTAGCATTCAAAATGTATACTAGGGTATATAAAACCCATATTCGAAGTCCTGGTAATTTTAGAGATTACCTTTTTTTTTTTCCTTTTGAATCCCTTTTTGGTAGCTAAACAATAATTTTAAAACAGGACATATTTTTTAGAATATTAACTCTATTATGGGTCAAATAAACATGTTGTAGTTTTTTAAACAGAACAAGGCAAATGATACATTTTAGCAGTCCTACTTAGAAAAACATATTACATTCACAATTTTCTATAGTTCCCTCTTTAAAGGAATGATACATAAAATTACACAATAATAATAAATAGATTCTTATATAAGATCCAAGAAATATAAACATGTATAGAATGGAATGTAAAGGCCACTTTGTTTGCCCTCTCTCTTCTTGGTTGCGTATGTATCTGAAAAGTTATTTATTATTCATTTGTGTAGATAAACATGTCTGTTTTTGTATTTTTTTGCTTTTTTAGAAATATAAATAAGATCATAAGAATACTTTGGTTTTTCCACTCAACAAAATGTCTTGAGGATTAATGAATAAGAAAAGTATGGTCATTTTCAGCAAAGTGTCTTCAGGATTTATGCATAAGAAAAGTATGATCATTTTAAATTTTGATTGTTCTCTCATGCAATGTCAATTTCACTTATACCAATACTAATGAGTGTGTCCATTTCTTCATATCCTTGTCAATAACGAATATTATCAATTATTATTACTTAATGTTTATCAATTTAATCAACATAAATATCCATTGTTAAAATTTTTAATTGCTTATAAGAACAAGAATTATGGATTTTACTCATTTCTGTATCTTCCATTAATTGTTATTTCCTTGCCTAATTTTTCTATAAAGGTAGCTGTATTTCATTTGATTTACTAGAACTGTTTACATATTTTGGGGAGTAATTCCTTTGGTTGATGTGTAGTTTTAAAATATTTTCCCCTCTGAGGATAGATCATTTTAACTTTATTGTTTATTTTTTCATAAAGAAATTTTGATTTTAATTTATTCAAATGAGATTTTTCCCTCATGGTTTTAATTTTATATCTTTTATAAGAAAATGTCCCCAGCTCGTCATATATATTTTTAATGCTGCCATACATTTATGTTTTAAATTTGGTTCCAACATACACCTAAACTTTATTATTGTTACCTTGGAGAATGAATATAGGAATGGTGTGATATGGCTTCTTTGCAAAAATGTTAAATAATTGAAAGATTATCTCAAAATGATCCTTTTTTCACAGTATGTTTAAAGGATATTAATTCTGAGTGCTTTCAGAAAGGAATAAGTACATTCTTGTTTAACAATTTTAAATATTCTGAGGCACTGATATTATATGTATTGTGGTAGAACAAAGACATTGCATTTTATATAAATTTGAAAGAATTTTATGAAAATATGTTCTCCCTTGCTAGATATCATGCTCTGACAGCTGAACAGACCTTCACAGAGCCAGACTGGCCATTAGTACTTTGATTTTTCACAATGCCTTTCTTTATTTAATAGGCCTAAAATATTGATTAACATTTACAGATTCAATTCCAAGCTTTTGCCAGAGGTTAGGGAGAGCCCAGAGTGAGCTGTTCATGCCAGTCAAATTCTAAGGTGTAATGAAATTCCCCACTGTGCCTGTCAGCTTATCCACTCCATAGGTCATTTCCCCCATGGCCTATGGTATTGAAATAAGCCATTTCCACTTCAAATATTTCATAGACAATGGAGAAAAATGATATGGCACTAATATTGTGTTCTTTACCTTGCTGTGAAGAATTGAATAGACTCCATTATATAGCAATGCTCTTTTGAAAGGAAGGCCTTATCTGCTCAGAAGGACTCAGGGGCAACCCAAGGATGGCTACAGCATCTCAGGTGGACCGTGGTGGTTCTCTGGTGTTTGCTCCCTCATTTTCAAGTTTTAGGCACTGGCGATTCACATTGACTAACTACAAAAGCCATGAGCATTTACTTCAATTTGTTGATCCTACATACTTACTGACCCAATTGCGTGGGGGATTGAGCTCTAGTTTCTTCTTTCTAATCAATTGCTTTTCAGTTCCCCCTTTGCCACTTTTAAAGGTTCCAGGGAGAAGATCTTGAAAACAAATTTGGGACTTTACTTAAGCATTCCTACATATCATTCTAATTTTACTGATTTTTGAACTACTTTTCTTTCTCCTCAAAGCAATTGTGTAATTTTGAATTTCATTTTTCATATGCTTTCTTATTCTCTTTTCCCTAAATGATATAAAAATGCATGTGTGATTAAATTGTAGTATGACTATGGCAGAAATCCTGAAACTCACACAGAGAGCAAACTATTTAAGACATAGATCACTCTTTGGAATGTCTATAAATAAGCAAATAGAATTTCTACCTAAGGAGTAATTAATGTCATATAGTTTGCAACTGAATAGCGTTATTTATTTAAGAGAGGAAAGGTATATTTTAAAAACCTCATCAAAATAAATGGGATTTGCCTTACTGAAAATTGTCCAGAAGGGCCTTTTAACTTTATTAGGGAGACTAAAATTGACTCAATTATTTTAAAGTGTGTGTGCATGTGTTCATGGGAGTACCACATCCAATGTTGTAAAGAAACTATTTGAAAGACTTAAAAATGCTCTAAAGTTAGTCTATCCTTCCCTCCTTTCATTCAGAAATTTTTATTGAATGCCAGACAATATGTTGGTTCATTCAAATATTTGGGATTGTCTCAACTTCCATGGATAGTAAGGCTGGAGTAGATTCTGTTTTTAATTATTTTTTTATTTCTATAGGTTATTGGAGAACAAGTGGTGTTTGGCTACATGAGTAAGTTCCTTAGTGGTGATTTGTGAAATTTTGGTGCACCGAACACCCAAGCAATATACAGTGCCCCCAATTTGTGGTCTTTTATTTTGCAACCCCTTCCCACTGTTTCCTCTTGAGTCCCCATAGTCCACTGTGTCATTCTTATGCTTTTGCATCTGCATAGCTTAGCTCCCACTTTTGAGGGAGCAAAACGTGAATCAAACCCAAAAGCCCATAGGTCAATGAATGGATAAAGAAACTGTGGTATATACATATATGATGGGATACTACTCAGCCATAAAAAGAATGAATGGTGTTCACAGCAACATGGATGAAATTGGAGACTATTATTCTAAGTGGAGTAGACTCTTAAAGTTAGAGGGGATGTATGGACTTACTGCTGCTGTGGCTGAACAGAGGCATTTTTGTCTGTCTACCTAAAAGTTTTAAGGTCTCAAAGTCTAGTTAGTAACCTCTGAAGATACAGCACCACAGAAGCAAACCCCAACAGAAATAAATAAAACTTGCCTGAGAGGCATGAGCTAAATGTTGCTGGTCCTTATAAGCAAGTGGCCATTAATAAATCCATCTGGCACTGCCCCATTTTAGATTGGGGCAAAATGTAGGAAATGTGAAATTTTGAGTTTTCTGAGAACAGAAACCACTTCCAACTTAGATCAGACATAAGAGGACAGATTGGAAAGCCATGAGGCAAATATTAGATGCCACTTGACATGTAGGTTGCTTTGTTTTGGAGAAAACAGTTTGGAAATTGCTTAAAGAACTAAAAATAGTTCTACCATTTAACCTGGCAATCCCATTACTAGGTATATGCCCAGAGGAAAATAAGTCAAAAAATAAACATGCACTCATATATTCATCACAGCACTATTCACAATAGCAAAGACATAGAATCAACCTAGGTGCCCACCAACAGTAGACTGGATAAAGAAAATGTGGTACCTATACACCATGGAATACTATGCAGCCATAAAAAAGAACAAAATCGTATCCTTTGCAGCAACATGGATGCAGCTGGAGGCCTTTATCCTAACTGACATAGACACAGAAAACCAAATACTGCAAGTTCTCACTTATAAGTAGGAACTAAACACTGGGTACACATGGACTTAAAGATGGAAATAATGGAAAGTGAGGACTCCAAGAGTTGGGAGAAAGGGAAAGGAACAAGATGAAGAACTACCTGTCAGGCACTGTGCTCACTACCTGGGAGATGAGATCATTTATAATCCAAACTCCAGCATCATGCAATATCCCCTTGTAGCAAATCTGCACAAATACTCCCTGAATCTAAAATAAAAGTTGAAATTAAAAAAGGAAAGCCCTATTTCCCTAATGCTCACTGCCTATTTTGGCCAACCTATCTAATTCCACTTCCTGCTCTCCAGGATTTAGCAGGAAATGCCTTTGACTTTGGCATGGGTAGCACTTCATGGGAGTGTTTCCCAGCTTCCTTCCACTCTGACAAAGATCTTCACCCCAAATAAACATCGATTAAGTAAAGGAAACTGGATGTATTCAATTTGCCTTTACCAAGAAGCAAAAAAAGCATTCCCTAGTATTAAGTCTCCTTTACTGCTGATCTCCAAAAAAAAAAAAAATATAGATTTCTTGCATCAACACATTCCTGCCATCAAAAACCTACCATTATCACAAATAAATGAAGAAATAAGCAAAACATATCAACCATTCTCAAGTTGTTTCTCTCTTCTGGTATTTTGGCTGTGTAGTATTTGGACTTATCTATAATACAGTCAATGAACCTTTAAGTATGTTGACATTATCAGAACCCAAGTCACCCCTGGCCAGCCCTGCTATGGGCATGCATTCTGACTGTTTTGCTGTAGGCTAAATTTGTAAGTAGGCTATAATTGAATGATTGGTCATAGGTGTTCATATCAAATATAATGAATGCAAATTGGTAGTGTCAAATGTATTTATCCAGAAATAGAACAGGGTGGACAGAATAGGGTTTTGTTTGTTTGTTTACATTTTTTGAGGTTTGTTTTGTTATTAACTAGTTTCAGTAAGCTCCCTTACCTCATGGAGTGGTAGTGGCAGCAGTAATGATGGCACCAGGGGAAACTAGATTTCAAGATTATAATCTTCCCTGTATACTTAGTCACTACTTCTTCCTGTGGCCCACAGCAATTATCTTTTTTTCTCCATATCTAAATCTCTACATGCCCATAATCATCAAAAGACACAAACAGACAAAGGTCACATTCTGAGGACCAGGAAAGCACAGAGAAAATAAAAATACCACTAGAGATGTTATTAGGAAAAAAGGCCTGTCTTAATGTTTATCAGCACTGCCACACAGAAAAGTTTATGATTGTGAAATCATCACTCCAGAACTGGGTTAGACATCAGTGAAGAGATAAGGAGAGGTCCTACTTTAAGGGAATTGGTTATGCGTGGTTGTGTTATTGTTGTCCAAGTGGAAATGTTAATACATACTGAAATAATTTTTTTTTGAGACAGAGTCTCCTCGCTCTGTTGCCCAGGCTAGAGTGCAGTGGCAAAATCTCAGTTCATTGCAACCCTCATCTCCCGGGCTCAAGCAATTCTCCTGCCTCAGCCTCCTGAGTAGCTGGGATTATAGGCGTATGCCACCACAGTTGGCTTATTTTTGTATTTTTAGTACAGACGGAGTTTCACCATGTTGACCAGGTTGGTCTTGAACTTCTGACTTCAGGTAATCTGCCTGCCTCAGCCTCCCAAAGTGCTGGTATTACAGGTGTGAGCCACCAAGTTTCCTCTTTATTTTTTAAAATTTTATTTTTCAAATAATAATTGTACATATTTATGTGGTACATAATGTTTTATACTTAGAATGTATAGTGATCATATCAGGGTAATTTGCACATCCATCATCTCAAACGTTTGTTTATATATTTTTGTTTGGGAAACACTCAATATCCTCCTCCTAGTTATTCAAATCTATATGTTTTTGTTAGCCAGTCATCCTACAGTGTTATAGAACACTGGAACTTGTTCCCATCTAATAACGTAAGCCAGAACTCCATTATAAAAGGGATGGTGGGTGTCCATGGTAAAATAATTGTAAGGAATTCTGGGATAAAAACACACGGTTCAGAAAAATAGGTTTCTGTGGACTTCTCAGAGCTTTTCATATATCCTCTTCCCAAGACCAGGTACAGCATAAAGCATTGCCAACATTGATATGGACTATGGAAGCTTCCCCCCTAAAAAAAACACCCATTAATGTTTTAAGGTGCATTTTTAGTTCTACAGAACAAAGTTTAGAAAATGTGAAAAAGGATTCACTGAAAATCACTGTTTGATTTCACCTCTATCTTCCAGGAAATAGTAAGTCAAAAGGTACAGCACCCCAGGTACAAACTGGAAACTGTTTGTTTTGTTGTGTTTCTTTTATTCTCTTCTTCATCATCTTTGTCTTCATTTTGGGGGTGGGAGTAGATTCTTAAGTTGTTTTTATTTTCTTTGGCTAAATGTTTTTTCAAATGTATGTGTCATTAATTTAAAAATATCACTGTAGAGTCACATTATTGGAGAAGTTTAAAAGACAATGCTTAGCCTTTATTATTACAGGGGCCCAAAGATGTTACAGGTAGAAATATTATGTGTATTACTTGTCAATAATCATCCTAAAATGAAATCCTAGCACAAAAGCAAACAACCAAATTTAACTATTTTTTAGTAAACTCAGCAGATCAGAATAGGAGGAAACTGGATCAGTGTGATTTTTCTTGTCCTTTGCATTTCTGATATCCCGTGACCCTACATACACATACACACTTCCTGCATCCTTTGTCTAGGCTTCGCCATATGCTGGATGAAGGCTTTCTTGTCTCATTTGACAGATACAGCTGAGTGCTGTTATTTGTTTGTTTTACAGTCTACTGTATTGTTTATTTTCTCTTTTGGAAGTGAGGAAAAATAAGACTAACCACATCAAAGAATATTGTCCTAAACCTCCATAAATATCTATTCCACTGAACACTGGAGCTAAAACAAATTGATTTTACTTCCACAAGAGTCTCTTTTTAAAATGTGACTGTTTGGGTGCCCATGGGATTCTCTTTGCATGTTACAGAAGACTGCTCATGCTCAAGATAGAGCAAAATTTTGCCTTTTAGTTAGACAGAAGACAGCTGTGCTGGGCTTAGTTGTGTTGTGCTGTGCTGTGCTGAGCTGGGCCACACTGGGCTGAGCCGTTCCTGGGAGAGTGAGAGTGAGTGATGCTTCCTTGCATCCGGCACTTAGGTAGGCATCTGCATGTTTTCTCTTTGTCCATAATGGTTTTGCTTTATCAGATAATTGGCATTGTGTACAGTATAACAGGATCCACAGATAAAAGTATCTGCAAGCTCTTGATGTAAGTCATTAGAGGAACAAGGTCTGCAAGTGATGTGACGGCGTAGGTGCCCCCACCATGCTGGCATCCATCACAGGGACAGGCAGCAGCTGGCTCCTGCAGATCTTCTTCCCAAAGAGCTGGGTAAGGGCCCAGCTCCAACTGTAAGAGGTCAAGTAGACATCTGTGCTCACAGTTCAGTGTGGCCCTAAAATGTCATCTTCTTTGTTAATTTGAGTTGTTGCCAGTTGTTCTTGTTTTAGATATGGTTTCTAATGCAAAAGTGTGATATAATTTTAGGGGGTATAAGTTACCTTATGTCTGACAGTATATGAAATATGAAGGTGACCAAATCCAGAAATAGTTTGAACAAAGTCATCAAAGGTCCCAGCCCCCTGTTCTGCAAAGTGAAGGAGTTCATCATTTTAGTTTCAGTTTGTTGCATAACTAAACACGTGTCACAGGGGTTTGTTGTACATATTATTTCATCACTCAGGTAATGAAGCCCAGTACCCAATAGTTATCTTTACTTTTCCTCCCCCTTCTGTCACCAAAGTAGACCCAGTGTCTGTTGTTTGTTTCTCTGTGTCTATAAGTTCTTATCATTAGGCTCTCATTTATAATTAAAAACACATGGTATTTATTTGGTTTTCTGTTCCTGAGTTAGTTTGCTAAGGATAATGGGCTCCAGCTCCATCCATATTCCTGCGAAAGACATGATCTCATTCTTTCTTATGGCTGCATAGTATTCCATGATGTCTATGTACCATATTTTCTTTATACAATCTATCGTTAATGGGCATTTAGGTTGATTTCATGTCTTTGCTATTGTGAATAGTGCTGCAATGAACATTTGTGTGCATGTGTCTTTATGATAGTACACATATCCAGAACTCTTAATTCTTAGTTTAACAAATATATGAGTGATAAACGTAGGATAAGGAAACATTACACATCATCTTTCTAATTCTAATCAGTGTAAACATTACACATCATCTAATCTAATTCTAATCTAATTCTAATGGCATGTTTATTTACACATCCCATTGAAATTTAATCTAATTCCTAGAAAAGTGGTGAGAAACCAGGGGCTATAAGATGAATGGATGGGGAAAAGTCTCAAAGCAAGAGGTAGTCATAGGGCAAGATAGTGGCAATTGGTCTGTTGGGATGAGGGTAGGGAGATGTATAGTCTACCATGGTTCATAAATAACTAGTCTTACATGAGGAGATGTATAGTCTAACATGGTTCATAAATAACTAGTCTCTCTCTCTTTTATTTATGAACTTATATTTCTTTAATTAATTTATCTATTCCTTTTTTCCAAGAATAATAATTTTTGAAGTTTCTGGAAATTCTTTTACATATAGAGTGGATCTCTATGATAGTTTCTTTCCTGTGTTGCTCATGTTTCTCCTTCTCCTTTCCCTGAAGTTCTTGGTGAGTTTTTAAAGTCTATCATCTACTCCCATCATCATTTCTTCCACCTTTTGTTGGTGGTGGTACCTTTTCCAATTTTTAATTTGGTAGCTCTGTCCCTGTATTCTAAATCTCAAAGGCATTTTTCTTCTAGTAGATGGCTTGAAGGAATTTAGTGGATATGTTTTCTCAACTTCTTTAGAACATGTCTCAGAATTAATTTAGGTTTTGTTTCATCTCAAATGTTCCTTTCAGAGAGCTGCCCTCCTCCTGTTAGCAGGCTGCCCCTTGTTATTGACCTAGTTATCTTTTTATAAGTGTAATGGATTTTACTATTTTTCCACTCACTAGTAAGCACAGCTGGAATTGTCTTCTGTTCAATATAGGCACCTCCCACAAAAAAAGTTCTCTCTACTCATTTCTGGTCTTTCTTCTGAGTGTTGCCACTTGGTTCCCAGTAAAATCCCAATAATCTCCTCCACGTTGTCCTCACCTACACCAGGAATTAATCCAACAGGGAGGCCACAAGTCTAGCATATGGAGGGGAAAGAAGCATGGCCAGGCCTTGCAGCAGCTCCATCCTGTAGAGAAGAGATGGACTCCTCTGCCATAGCTCACCATCCGTCATCCTTCCCAGATGGGCACATTTGAGGAGGGTGGGGATTTTGCCTATGTCACCTCTTTGTATTTCCCTTTAGCCCTTTCTACCTCTTTTACTACTTTTCCACCTTTATCTAAGAGGCATGTTAAATTTCTGACATGCTGTAGTCATCATCTTTCTTGATTTCCAGTTTTCTCCTGGTACTATCAATTGTAGGGAGGATTGGGGGCTAAGGAAGTGTTGGCTAAGTGCTGCCCAGAAGCACCTACTCCCTTGGAATCAGACAGCATCCCATGCCTATTTTTCCCTCCTTCTTATTTATTTATTTATTTTTTCAGATGAAGCCTCACTCTGCCGCCCAGGCTGGAGTACAGTGGTGCAATCTTGGCTCACTGCAATCTCCACCTCCCAGGTTCAAGCAATTTTCTTCTGTCTCAGCCTCTCCAGTAGCTGGGACTACACGTGGGTGCCACCACGCCCAGCCAATTTTTGTATTTTTAGTAGAGACGGGGGTTTCACCATGTTGGCCAGGATGGTCTTGATCTCTTGACCTCACAATCTGCCTGCCTTGGCCTCCCAAAGAGCTGGGATTACAGGCATGAGGCAATGCTCCCGGCCTCCCTCCTTTAATTACTCTGTTGTGGACTGAATGTTTTTGTACCCCCAGAATGTATCTGTTGAAGCCCTAGCCCCCAAGGTGATGGTGTTTGGAGATGGGGCCTTTGGAAGGTAATAAATTCAGATGAGGTTATGAGGGAGGGCAAGGCCTCCATGATTGGAATAAGAAGAGTCATGAGAGAGAGCTCCCTCTTTGCTATGTGAAAACATAATAGGAAAGCAACTGTCTGTAAGTCAAGAGGAGAGCCCTCTTGTAACTCAGTTATGTGGGTACCCAGAATTTTGAACTTCTAGTCTCCAGAGCTATAAAAAATTAAATTTCTGTTGCTTATACTACCCAGTTTGTTTACTTATTTACAGAGACAGAATTTTGCTCTTGTTGCCCAGGCTGGAGTGCAATGGCTTGATCTCGACTCACTTCAACCTCCGTCTTTCGGGTTCAAGTGATTCTCCTGCCTCAGCCTCCTGAGTAGGGGGGATTACAGGGACCTGCCATCACACCTGGCTAATTTTTGTATTTTTAGTAGAGACAAGATTTGCCATGTTGGCCAGGCTTGTCTCAAACTCTCGACCTCAGATGATCTGCCCACCTCGGCCTCCCAAAGTGCTGGAATTACAGGTGTGAACCACCGTGGCTGGCCCCAGTTTATTTTTGTTTATTTATGGTAGTGTGAGCAGTCTAAGATACACATCTTTTCGGTCTCTTTTTCCATCTCTTAACACTATTTGCTGAGCCTCAAGTATGCCTTTGGCTCCGTGCTAGGCAATGAACAAAGCAGAAAACAAAACAAAAATCCTTGACCCATGGGGGGCAAATTATAGGAGAGTGCTATATGACATTAGATGGTGGCATGCACTATAGACAAAATAAAGTAGAGTGACGGAAATTCAGGGGAGGGGTTGTCAAAAAATGTTTTACCAACAGTGACTGTTGCACAGTGAAGTGCAACAAGCGAAGGAATAGTGAGGAAGTCATGTGACTACGTGGGAACATGCTTTCTAGGAAGGTGGAACAGCAAATTCAAAGGCCCTGAAATAGAAACATGCTTGGTGTGTTCATGGAACAGCAGGGAGGCCATGGATGTAGAGTAGGGTGAGAGTAAGTAGCAAGAAAACATGAGTTCAGAGAGGAAATGACCTCTAACCTAATTCCCCCAAAGCATAGTAATGGCGGTGTCTCTCTGCTCCAACCTTCGATATATTGCAACTGCTTGAAGAATAAATTTCAAATTCATTAACATGAAGTTTAAAGCCTTGTTCAAACTGGACTTTCCAATATGTTTAGTCTCACTTCTTCACCCTGTTTAATTCTCCTCTCTGGTTACATTCACAGTCTTCACAGACGAATCCTGTGTGTGACTTTCTCATAGATCTCTTTACCTACCAAAGCTGGCTTCATCCTAAAGTTTCAGCTCAAATGCAACCTTCTACTTGATGTTTTTCTTCAATGGCCCTGGGTAAATTTAATCATTCCCGCCTCTGCTTTTCCATAGCATTTTGATTTTATCTAAATTGTAACATGTATTTTATTATTACCTAACTTTTAAACAAACAGTTACATGGCTCTTTCTGCTGCTGAATCTTAAGATTTCTGCACCCAAGGCCCATTATGCATCTAATATGTTCATTTTTTGACAAGTAAAAAAGAACTGGCTGAGTGCAGTGGTTCACGCCTGTAATCCCAGCACTGTGGGAGGCCCAGGCAGAATTGCTTGAGGCCAGGAATTTGAGATTGGCCTGGCAACAAAGTGACACTGTCTCTACAAAAAATGAGGAAAAAAAAAAAAAAGTACCTGGGCATGGTGAACGCTCCTGTAGTCCCAGCTACTTGGGAGGCTGAGGTGGGAGGATCGCTTGAGCTTAGGAGTCCAAGGCTTCAGTGAGCTATGATTGCCCCAATGCATTCCAGCCTAGGTGACAGAGCAAGACCCTGTCTCTAAAACAATCAAACAAAAAAAACACACAAAGCAAAACAAAAGCTAACTTAGAACCAATTACTCTTGTAATCTCCCAAAAAGAAAATAGACGTTTGTTGCAGATTATTTAGATATTTATTTCCATATGCAAACGTGTCTATAACCAGATGATATCTCAAGGTTCTTTTTATTATGCCAACGCTGCATTCCCACAGACAATTTCAGATATGTGAAATACAACAGAATTGTCAGATTTGGTGTTCAAGGTGATTCGCACTAAATTGCATACAGGGAGTCAGTCCCTGAAGTTCCACTGTCAAGAAGAAGTGTATTCATAGCCCCTTGTCTCTTAGAAGTCCAAAAGTAAAAATCCATAACATACCAAACTATTTGAAATCCTCATGCTTTTTTTTTTCATTTTTATTAGAGAGGTAGCTTTATGAATTAGCATCTGAATCACTGTGACTATTGAAAACCTCAAAGGAATATTGTTCACAGCCACCAGGTAACTAAGGATGCCAGTAGTTTAGATGGGCTGAAAATAATTGACACATCCTATGGCAGTAAAGATACTGGAGGAAACATCTATCACCGTTCTGGAAGCAGCAACATTTCTGAAGAATTCCTATTGCCCCCTCATGGTTTTTGAAGACTCAGGGGCTTGCTCTGTTACCCAGGCTGTAATGCAATGGTGCAATCAAGGCTCACTGCAGTCTCAAACTCATGGGCTCAAGCAATCCTCACACCTCAACCTCCCATGTAGCTGGGACAGTAGGTGTGACCATCATACCTGGTTCCCTGATTCCAGCTACTCTGTACCAGGCATTGGCCTTGACATCAAGATACTTGTGTACTATTTCATGCCTCTTAAAATGGAAAAGGATCAATTTTTTAGGGGATTTGGCAGTGAGGATAGCAAAAACGAAAACAATGAAACCAAAGGAAAAGCCTTGGTTTCTAGGTTTTCCCTTCAAAATCCACATCTTTCCAAAACCACAACATGAAAATCCTCCTCAGGAGTCTGGAATAAGCCATGTGGAAATTTGTCCATGTCTATAAAACAGTTTCCAGGTAGGCCACAGGGCATGAGACTTTTTCCTGCACAATGTGAATTTGTATTTTATGGTGAGCCATTCTTAACTATTGCATAGCCGCAGTTTCGATCTTATTTACAAATATAACCAAAGAACTAGCTCTGTCTTGGATAAATGAAAGTAGTTTTACGGTGATATCTGTCAAGAATAGTCAAATACAAAAGGAAAAGGAAGCCACAACACAGAGCATTTTTGCATCACCCAGTTTCTTACAACACATATACACAGGCAATCTCACACACACACAGAATGACTGAGCGATGTCACAGAAATACTTTTGAAATTCAACACCAGAAGAAAGAAATGTGTTGTCCCAGATTTATTCAGAAAGGTATTAACTTTCTTTCTCAGCAAAATTGAACAAACAGGCTATTGACAAAAGAAAATTGCTTTAAATGACAAAGCTTGTTTAAAACTTAAACATTTCCAATGTTTTTGTCTCTACTAAATATCTAAGAATATTGCCATTCATAGAAAAATTATCTTTAAATGTTGATGATCTAAAGATGATTATGGTAAGCTTAAATTGATTATTAATTTAGGGCTTAACATGGGAAAGTCATTTTTTTTTAAGTTTTGCATGCTATTTGTGGGTAGCCAATATAAATTAGGTTGTGCTTTGCAGAGATAAAGCTCATCAAAAGCAATGAACGTAGCCAGCTATAAGGTAGGATGGAAGACACATCACGAAAGAATCTTTGAATTTGAAATCTGGCAACCTGAAATATAGTGTTGTCATACTCTTTCACCTTCCTGGGACTCAGTTTTCTTTAAAAGGAGTTGTTTACACCAGGCATTTTACACAATCTTCTCAGCTCTAGAAATGCTCTCTTCATATAATGAAGAGGGTAATGTGGAAAAAAATTATAACATGAGTAATAATCACCAAAGACAGGAGTTGTTAGACATGCTTGCTCCAATTGGGTATGGTGGCTCATGCCTGTAATCCCAGCATTTTGGGAGGCCAAGGTGGGAGGATTGCCTAAACTCAGGAGTTTGAAACCAAGCTTAGCAACATAGGGAGACTCCGTCTCTACAATTTCTTTTTCTTTTTTTAATTTGCCGGGCATGGTGCCTATAGTTTCAGCTACTCAGGAGGCTGAAGAAAGAGGATTGCTTGAGCCAAGGTTGTTGAGCCTGCAGTGAGTAATGATTTCACCACTGCACTCCAGGCTGGGTGAGAGAGTAAAACCCTGTCCAAAAAAAAAGGAAGAAAGAAAGGAAAGAAAGGGAAGAAAGGAAGGAAGGAAGAAAGAAAGCAAGGAAGGAAGTAAGAAAGGAAGAAAGGAAGGAAGAAAAGAAAGAAAGAGAAGACAGGGAAGAAAGAAAGGCTTTATCCCTGGTGCCACCCCAGAGACACAGAATCAAAGATTCTGGGTAAGGCCCAGGACTGAGTTTAACAAGCCCTCTTGGTGGGTCCAGTGCGCAGCAAATTGAGAACTGCTAATCTAAGGAATCTCTTTCAGTCTTCAGCATAACACTGCTCATATCACAGCGGTGTGAATTAAATGAGATCTGTGTTTTTTCTAGGGCAAGAAAGGAACATCAGACATTAGTGGGAGGGAGATGAGCCACTCAGGAGCCTCCTGAGGCACGAGAACTCTGGATGAGAGGGCTGAGCAGAGTAAAGGTTAGGGATCATTAAGCAACAGGCTTATGATTGCTTCATGGCTTACAGTGTTCCCTGGTACTGAAAAAATAAATTGTTTTAATGTAGCACTAAAAGATTAGCTTTCCAAGTGCAGCCTGAGCACCTCTTGTAATCTTCTAGACTGGTCCCTGGGCAGATGCACTAACACCCTTATATTTAGGCATTAAGAGTTTGTTTGTATAGTTTTATGAATAACAGATCGGTCTCCCTGGGTTCCCACCGGAATCTAACCTGAGAAGAGGAGGACTCGGCTGCAAGGAGATGGTTAGGTATTCCTGCTACTACATATATCAGACCACTTTATTATTTTATTTTATTATCATTTTCTATTATACTTTAAGTTCTGGGGTATACATGCAGAATATGCAAGTTTGTTACATAGGTATGCACATGCCATGGTGGTTTGCTGCATCCATCATCCCATCATCTACATTAGGTATTTCTCCTAATGCTATCCCTCCCCTATCCACCCATCGCTGCTATCTCTCCCCTGGTCCTCCACCCCACAACAGGCCTCAGTGTGTGATGTTCTCCTCCCTGTGTCCCTGTGTTCTCATTGTTCAACACCCACTTATGAGTAAGAACATGCAGTGTTTGGTTTTCTGTTCTTGTGTCAGTTTGCTGAGAATGATGGTTTCCAGTTTTATCCATGTCCCTGCAAAGGACATGAACTCATCCTTTTTTATAGCTGCATACTATTCCATGGTATATATGTTGGGAAAATTGCCAAGCTATATGCAGAAAGCTGAAACTGGATCCCTTCCTTACGCCTTATACAAAAATTAACTCCATTAGATTAAAGATTTAAACATAAGATCTAACACCATAAAAACCCTAGAAGAAAACCTACGCCATCCCATTTAGGACATAGGCATATGTACTATATGATTAAAATCACAAGGACTTTATGATCAAAACACCAAAAGCAATGGCAATAAAAGCCAAAATAGACAAATGGGATCTAATTAAACTAAAGAGCTTTTACACAGCAAAATAACTATCATTAACGTGAACTGGCAATGAACAGAATGGGAAAAAATTTTGCAATCTACCCATCTGACAAAGGGCTAATATCCAGAACCTACAAAGAACGTAAACTAATTTACAAGAATAAAACAACCCCATCAAAAAGTGGGCAAAGGATATGGACAGACACTTTTCAAAAGAAGACATTTATGCAACCAACAAACATATGAAAAGAAGCTCATCATCACTGGTCCTTAGAGAAATGCTAATCAAAACCACATTGACATACCATCTCACACCAGATAGAATGGCAATCATTAAATAATCAGGAGACAACAGATACTGGAGAGGATGTGGACAAATAGGAATGCTTTTACACTGTTGGTGGGAATGTAAATTAGTTCAACCATTGTGGAAGACAGTGTGACGATTCCTCAAGGACCTAGAACTAGAAATACCATTTGACCCAGCAATCCCATTACTGGGTATATACAGAAAGGATTATAAATTATTGTATTATAAAGACACATGCACGTGTATGCTTATTGTGGCACTGTTCATGATAGCAAAGACTTGGAACCAACCCAAATGCCCATCAATGATGGACTGGATAAAGAAAAGGTGGCACTTTATTATTTTAAAGTTTGTTTCTTATGATATTGGAAGGCTGTTTTCCGTGATTGTTGATCTGATTGAGAAATATTGGTTCCACTTGGTGGGCTTCCCACTCTGTGATCAAGGCCAGAGGTAATGTACATATTCTATGCCTGTTGTGAGCCAACACAGCCTGTGTCAAACCATGCTAGCCCTCCAACAGCACTGCTGTGGCCACAGTGGCCTTCACATCTGCTGACGTCCTGTTCCCCTGTTGGGGCTTTTAGTAGCTCTTACAGGATCTTCTCATGCCCATTCAGTTCCCACGGATCCACAGTGTCTCATTAGCCCATCTACATGTTCCACCAAACACCTCTGAACTTCAACCTTCAGCTCACATAATGGGTCACACTTCTTTCCTTGGTGTCTGATTATTTTGTCAGTAGCACAGATTGAGTTCTGCAAATGGAATGAAGCCTCCTACAGGAGCATTTTTTAAACCTGTGCCATTTAAGTTTACTTTGGGAGGAGCCGTCTGCACCTACAATATGTTATTTCATATTTCTTGTCACATTCAGTTATTCAGGGCAAAACATGTTAATGTTTAATCGTCCTGGGATTAGGAAAATAAAACATAATATGGTCATCTCTTGGCTCTAGTAGCCAAACTTGATGAGTATACCTGTGTGCGTGTGTGTGTGTGTGTGTGCGTGTGTGTGTGCGTGTGTGTGTGTGTGTGTGTGTGTGTGTGTGTATGTATATACATATAATGTTTCCTTTTGTCTTTAAAGAACCAGCTAATGTTAAGGCAATTCAAGATAAAGTTCTATTTTTGAGGAAGCCAAAGAGAGGAAAACTATAATAATATCTTTTGTGAACTACATTTACCCCAAGGCATTTATCATAAAATGTATTTTGTTTCTGATTACATCACTCTGGCAGCTGGGATGAGGAAGAAACCACGTTGGGAAATTGTCAAAAACTATCACAAGTTTCTTTGGCTTCTATCAATTTTATCTTTTTTCTTTTTCTGACCAGAAAACTCTTGGTTCAATTCCACTTGAATGTCAACAATAAAAAAAAAAAAAAAGGAAAACATAGCAAAGCCTTCATGAGCAAATGTTCAAACTTCAGGAGAAAATAATCAAAGGACCGGTTATTCCTATGTACTTGCTTAAAGATACATAATACTGTTTGATGTGCACGTACAATTTAATATGACCTTCTACAAAGCTGAAATCATCACAACAAGAAAATTCACCGCTTGAAATATTTGAGAAGAAAGTTTTATATCATCCTTTCACTTGAAACTTTTCATAACCATGGCATTTCTGGAAAATACAGAAATAACACTGCTCACATTTTGGTAGAAACAGACGTTTGGAAATGTCTTCCCAGTATCTTTCATCTTGTAACAGGAAAGGCAAGGAGACAATCAGAGTTGTCTGTTTCCTTAAAACAGGCTCCTAAACGTAATTGAAAGAAAATAAATATGACAGGTCTAGGTCATAAATCATTTCTAATGATCATTCTTATTTTCACAATGAGAGAACAGAGACACAGGTGGGCAACAAGTCATCAATGACCTTGTAAGCCAGTTGCACCAAAGGATCTAGAATCCCAAAGGCCTCTTTTTCCTGTGCTTCAGCTACTGGCTGGTATGAGCTTTTTATTTTAGTTATGTCTCAGCTATACATTTTTAGAGCATATAATAGCATGCAACCCAGCAGGGTTTGAATGTGATTAGACCCAAGCGAAGCACCATTAAAAACCAGAGATGTATTCGAATGACATGACATTTTGAATGCGCGCTGAATGTAAACCCCAGTGTGTTTGGCTTTGTGTTTGTATTTGCTTCCTTGATTCTTAAACCGATTTCTTTTCAGAAGAAAATGTGCTTTTCTGAAATAGCTAGTAGGATGCTTCATAGGTCACATGGCATTTTCAGGACCAGAGAAGAGCAGTATGTGTTATGGATGCAGTGAAAAACATCATTTCTGAGTCTCCCAGCTTCTGTTAACTCAGGTCAAGTCATTACCTTTGATTTTGCTTTTCAGTTGTTATTAAATTTTCTCTCTTCTTTTCTGTGTTGACTGCCTTGCAGGTTTCTCCACCAATCAACCTTGATTCAGTCACCCACAATGTCTCTTTGAACTTTAAACATGAAATAGGCTAATCAACCCAAGCCTTCTGTCACCTATTGGGCTAGGACCTGGTTTTTTAATTTCAATTCACATCAATCAATTTGATGCAATAGATGTTTATGTGAAACACAAAGTCCCATGCCAGCCATGTTGAGAGTATGTCTAGTCAAAAGCCTGTATATGTCCTCATAATGTAGATGTAAATGAATGTATTGGCATGTTTTTGCACACCTTTGTTTCTAGTTTAACGTACTTAATTAGTTGAGCTGAAGTGTTTAATGGTTGCACTATCATGGAAACTATTGACTAGGCTATCTACAGTGTTAATTCTGATCATGTTTATATATGTGTGTGTGTGTGTGTGTGTGTGTGTGTGTGTGTATGTGTGTGTGTATATATAGCTTTCCTATATTATGACCTGACTTTAAATAATTTATTTTCTTATTGCCAAAATGTGACTTTCACTATGAAATGCTTCAGGTATTCAGGTAAGGAATGAGAATGATTGAGCTAATTGTTACATTTACTATGGAGTTGTTACTTCAAACACATTGTAGTAGAGTCTACACCAACGGAATGTCCATATGTGATTAATACCCCTACAATCATGGCATGTTAAGATTAGAATTAGGGGAAGGCAGCTGGCATTTACTGATGACCTTTTATACTCCATGTGTCTGTAGGCTGCCTCTTTTCTGAGCTCTTCTGTCCAATACTCTCATTTTAGAGACATTGATAGTGGAATCGAGTGTATTAATTCATGCTTTTTACTCTTGAGTCAGGCATAAAACTCTAGGACTCCAGATACCAGCCTAAGTGTCCTGTTCACTACTGTATCCTGCTTCATGTTATCTCTATTGAAGAAAAGCCTAGTTGGATTTCATATTTCAAAACTTTCCCTTGTGAAATCTCTCATCCACTCCATCTCTAATTTAAAACGCCTTGCTTCTGGAAATCATGAGCTTTCGTTATTTGTTTGATTCAAAATAAATCAAAGCGCCTTAATTTTGACCACTCACATGAAGATTGAATACCTTTATAACCGTCATAGAAATTACAGAAGGTAAAGGAAAATCCTTTACTGTTATGGGGCTGGCAATCACGTTTTTGCATGCGTTTAGCACATAGAATTCTTCCTGGTAAGTGTAAAATGCTGTATATGTATAGATAACTTGTCAGCTAAAAATGCTTGAGGCTCTAGTCTGCATTTCAACAGGATGTGTGTGAGCAGATGTTTATTTCAACACTTCATCAGCTGAGCCATCACTGTATATTTGCCTAAAGAGTAAAAAGATAACAGCTGAAAAGGATGAAGGAGTGAACAATGAAAGACACAATGTTACTCAGATTGTTTAAGAAAATATAGGCAAAAAAGTTTATAAGAATGGGTAAAAGTATGAAGAGTAGTGTTATCTTTTCATATTGGTGTTAACTCTGTGTTCCCCTTTGAAGAGTTGATTCAAAGACTACTCTGGAAAGGTGGCACTGATCATCATCCTAACAGGGACTAGTAGTAAACGAGACCTAATTTTAGGATTTCAGGAATACCAGGGTACAAAAACATCCTGGAAAAAAGAGATACAACTGACTTGCCAGAGGGGGAAAAAAAAAATCAACATTTACCGAGCACCTCTATCTTATTGGTTATATGATAAGTAGTGTCATATGTGGCATCTCATTTAATATATAAAACTTTTGGAATTTTTTTCCATTTTTATGCAAATAATTGAAATTCAGAAAGTTTGAATAACTTACTTGAGTTCAGAAAGCTAATGAGTGTCATACTTAGGACTGAACTCCAGGTGTGTGTATGATTCCTCATTCAGATGCATCATGTCACTGTCACAGAACATTTTAGAGATGGTCTTATATACAAACAAAAGGCAGCAAACTATCCTCATAGAGCAACAAGCTAGGTGGGGAGTACAGATGCAAAGAAAAAGAGATAGCTACTGTTACAGTCCAGTGATATTATAAGTGTTTAACACTGCACAGGCGGACATATTAGAGCAGATGCTAACCTCAAACTGCCACAGAGAGGTACCAGAACCTACCTGCTAGCTGCAGACCCCAGCCATGCGTCAGCCCTGTTTATAGTTCCTTTTTAAGTGAGTTCCCTCTCTTGAGCACACCCTAGAGAGGGAGTGCACACCCTAGACGCTCAGAATCTTTTATGTGCAGTTCTCCCTTTCCAGAGCCTCTGATGATAAAATACCAGATGGCTTACATAACCAGATGTTTTCCTCATTGTCCTATTTTTCTGTTTACTGCGACTCAGTATTCTTCTTTGATTTGTATTTCTTTATTTATCCCCATAAATATTGGTATTTTCTATATTTCCAGCCTCAGCCATCTTTAGTATTCTACTCTGCCATCTTCTTTAGTGGGTACTATTCTTTCCTAAGGACGGTGACCCTCAACTCTTCCACATCTTTGAAACCGGGTCTCACTCTGTTGTTCCAGGCTAGAGTACGGTGGGTCTTGACTCACTGCCACCTCCACCTTCCAGCTTCAAGTGAGTCTTCTGCCTCAGCCTACTGATTAGCTGGGATTACAGGCATGGGCTAACACACCCTGCCAATTTTTTTATTTTTAGTAGAGACAGGGTTTTGTTATGTTGGCCAGGCTGGTCTCAAACTCCTGGCCTCAAGTGAGCCTCCCACCTTGGCCTCCCAAAGTGCTGGGATTACAGGCATGAGCCACTAGGCCTGGACACTTCCAAGTCTTTATTAAATTGACAGTACCCAGAACACACGCCGTTGCTCCTGATGCAAACCTGCTTCTCCTCCTGTAGCACCTGCTGCCCAGATCTGCTTCTCCCACCTCCCAGTCATCAGCAAGTTCTCTTTGGTCACCTTTCTCCAAGTATATACTGAAACCTCTCTATCGTTACTGTCAGAGCTTTGGACAGTCTCTTGCTACACTAACATGGATAATTTCAGCAGCCTCCAAACAGATCTTGTTGTCTCCGCTCTTGCTCAGCTTAATCCATCTTCCACACAGCTATAGGAGCACTTTCTCAAAAGCACAGAAATGATTAGGTGGCTCCCTGCTCATCAGATACCCTTCCCCCTAGAGGGTATAACTGCCTAGAGGTGAGTTTTGGTCAGCTTCTTTCAATTCACTGGGAGAAAAATTAGCTTTAATACAAAAAACTGTGCATAATATTTTAGAATAGGCAAGGAAAGCAGTCTCTTTTAAAAGCACCTGTCAGATAAAATGCACCTTAGCAATGGCATAAAGAAAACACCTTGCCTGTAGAAGAAATTTATGAGATAAGAAAAAAAATAAGATGAAAGGAGTAGCCTATTGCAGAAGTAAATTAGAAATCTAGGTAAAAGAAAAATATCAGGGCAGCACCTCCTAAATTAAACTTAATTGAAAGAGATTAAGCTGAATTAAAATTGATTAGGCCAAGCTTGACACAATCATGAATTTTAATAATAATAATTAATAATGTTCATTGAACACCTAGTTGATGTAGGGTAAGACACAGTCCCTTCCCCTGGGTTTATAATACAAATTAGGGAGGGAGAGTGAGTTGGCTGAAGAAAAGCGAAATAAACTTCAAGGAAATGAGTTCTAATAGCCCTGACTCCATTAGGAGAGTAGTTTAGTGTTGTAATGGAAGTAAGTAACCTCACAGAATGTTAGATTCTTTGTAATTATTTAAGGGAGGACTAAGGTTTTGGAACTTTAGCCTATCCTGTAGTTACTGGTGAGGCGAAAAAGTGTCAGTTTGGGTGGAAAAAGAAACAAAGTAAATACGGTATAAGAGATGGTAAACAAGGAAGAAACTGCCTTATTACTTCATTTAATGGTAAATAAGCATTCAAAAAACATATTAATGTAGTTTCCTGTAGATCTTTTCAGTACCTTAATTTTCTAATCATTAATTCTATTATATAATTACAACTTGATTTTTTTATTGTATTTTACTGCTGAAAAAGTCAATAGCTTGTTGATTTTAGGTTTTAATATTAAGTTTATTAATTTGTTCTTTCAATAATTGTTATTTGGAGGCATGATTTAAAAACAAGTTGAATTATTTTTCTTGTACCTCTTGTAAACACCTTAAAAAGCCCAATTCCAAATAATAGTTCTAAGAATATCTTGAGCAATGATAGCGACTTCAAAATGAATGAGTAGGCTTTTAGAGTGTTACACTGCAGAAAACTAAGCTTACTGTGCTTTATTATACGGCCACATTTTCAAAAATAAACATAGACTTCCCAGGAATAGTTTTTCCATTGCTAGTATCTGCCTCTTTCTCTTCAAAGATGCACATTACAACTAGCAAGTTTGAGTGCTTATTTAGCTTGGTCTCCTTCCTCTCTCAGAATTATTGTGTCCACCATTTTTTGCTAATTGATGATCTTTGAACTATTCCTTGGGAAAGACATCAGCAGTTCATGCACTGAACTTCCCATTCATTGAATCAGGTAGTATATGTTCCCCTGTTATAAAGGGAAGCTTTCAGTAAACCAGATAATATGATGAGCATGACTTTGGAGGTATAATGTGACCATGTCATGATTCCATAGCAGGTAGACTTCCCTCTCTTCCAAAGAATAAAAGTGTGTACTGCTCCACACTCAGGAGATTCCCTGAAGAACTAAGAAAAAATGTACAAATTTAATCCATATAAGAAAGCATGCATCCATTTCCAAGGAATACATCATGACTTCTCCGGGTAGGGAAATACTGTACACATCAGAAATGTGGTGCAAAAATCAAAATTACATAAAATCAGTGACATAAATCATAAACTTATGATTATGCTTCCCCGAATGGCATAAAGATTATAAAATATTTTAAGACTAAAAATAAGTACCAAATGATAATGTAGGAGAATATGTAGGGGACCTCAAATTTGAAAATGACTTTTTAGATGCAATAACAAAAGCATGCTTTGTGAAAGAGAAAATGATTAAGTTGGACTTTACTAAAATTAAAAACATCTGTTTCTGAAAGGCACTGTTAAGAGAATGAAAAAGTGAGTCATAGACTGGGAGAGAACGACAATATTTGGATAACATGTATCTGATAAAGGACTTATTTCCAAAACATACAACCAGCTCTTATAACTGAACAATAGGAAAACATCCCAATTAGACATGGACAAAAAGTCGAAACAGACAACTCACCAAGAAGATAGACACATGTTAAATACACATAAGGAAATGTGCTCAACATTATATGTTTGTTAGAGATTGCAAATAAAAACCACAATGAGACACCACTACACTTATTTGAATCTCAAAGTATCAAAACACTGACAGCATCAAATGTTGGTGAGGATGTGGAGCAACAGAAATTGTCATTCACAGCTAGTGGGAAAGACAAATAATGCAGCCACTTTCAAAAACAACCTGACAGCTGCTTACAACCTAGCAATTGTGCTCTTAGGTACTTACCCAAATAAATTGAAAATGTTACGTCCATAGAAATGCCTGCGCATAAATGTTTATAGCAGCTTTAATCATAATTGCCAAAATTTGTAAGCAATCAAGATATCCTTCAATAGGTGAATGGATAAACAAACTCTGGTATATCCATACAATGGAATATTATTCAGCAGTAAGAAGAAATGAGTTATCAAACCACAAAAAGATACAGAGAAACCTTAATTGCATGTTACTAAGTTAAAGAAGCCAGTGTAAAAAGGCTAGATGCTGTATGATTCCAGTTACATAACATTCCAGAGAAGACAAAGCTGTACACATGGTAAAAAGATCTGTGTTTGCCAGGGTTACAGGGGAGAAGAGAGAAATATCTGGAGCACAGACTATTTTTAGGGCAATGAACCTGTTCTGTATGATGCTGTAATGGTGGATACAGGAAATTTTGCATTTGGCAAAACCCACAGAACTGTACTAGTACACAAAGAATAAACCCCAATGCCAAAGTAGACTTTAGTTAATAATATGTTGATAAAGTTTCAGCAGTTGTAACAAATATGCCACACTAATGCAAGATGGTAGTAACAGAGGACAGTGAAGGTATGAGGGAGATGGAGTCTATGGAAATTTCCTGTACTTTATCCTCAACTTTTCTGTAAGCCTTAAACTGTCCTAAAAATTAAAATCCATTAAAAATAAATAAAAAATAAATATACTATCAGCTTCAACACATGGAAGACTCTAGTATTACCATGTCCAGTATTTCTAATAATTCCAAAGCCACCTAACTATCTGGGGTCCTCCTGCCCAATAAGTAGATGTAGGGTACTGACATGTTCTCTAACATACATTTCTGTAATTTAATTTGACAAAGGGCTTATCTTTGTTTATTTTTTTTTGCAAGAAACAAGGTACCACTTGTTCTTTTGAATGGGTTCTTGTCAAATGTTCTTACCTACTGACTGTCAGAGTATTCAAGGCCATTGATGTTACCACATTAATATAATTTATCTTGGTTAAAGCATTTTGCCTTAAGTTACTACACACTCAGTGCTCTGTGCAACTGATGGTTGAATGATCAAGAGCCTAAGATTCTCATGAAGTCCAGCTTCCAACACTGTCACAATGAGCCAGATTAAGAGAAATCTTCAGTTGGCTTTCTGTTGTCTCTCCTGTAGACTGGCTTTCCAGGCATTCTACCTGCATTACAATAGACAAAAATTAGTTGACAAAGTCAGCAATGTAAAGACCTTGTAAACTTCATGATTCCTTATAGTGAAATAAACGGTGAGGTAAGTAGAGCACAGATAAACTTTAACATTGCAGTGAGTTAATAAACTAGAAGTCCTTTATTCATGTGAGCATGTAGTTACTGGTATGTGTTGAGAGAATGTATCCACACAGTCATTCAAGGACTCAGGCTGATGAAGGTTTTGACATTTTCAATGGGTGGTTTCTATAGCGACACTACGTGTTGTTATACATCCAAAAGATGATGAAAGAGTAAAACAGACAAACAAACAAAAAATAGCACCTGGAAGTTTTCTTGGTCCAGGTATATATCACTTCTGTCTATACTCCATTGGCTTCTATTTCCCAGCCATATCATTCATGAATAATATTAAATTATTCATTCACATGGACACACCTAAGCGCATGGGAGGCTGGGAAATATGGAGATTAAGGAAGTAGGTGTGTTAAATATATATGATATATACATTATACATATGTATTCCAACTACATACATCTCATTCATTCTGGTCCAGAATTAATAGCTTGTGATGAGAAGACAGGAATGGAATAGAATTGAGGATGGAAAAAATAAAAATTAATTAAACAAGAGTAAATCTTTGCATGACAATATGTCATGTGTTATTAACACCACTCTGTAGCTGAGATAAAACTATATACATACATTTTTTAAAAAAGGAAAGCTAGTTAGGTAAACCCACTAAAAATGGACAGATTTCTTTCTCAGCTTGTTGAGGAGAACATCATAGGATATTCTTTCTATTATTTTAAGTTCCGTCAAGTTTTTTCTCTCCCGGGAGAGTTAATTTCTTATTGCACTCTTGAGTCATGACAGATAATTAGGAAATCTGGTCAGGCTTTTGCGGTGCCATATTTCTGCAAGTTTTATATTGTTATAAAATAGCTTCAGGGGAGACACACATGCCAAAAAAAAAAAAAAGGATAATAAGGGTGAGAGTACATTAGCCTAAAGTATAATTTTATTGTTTTCCATCTGTTGTAATTATGAAAATAAACTCTTTGGTACTCTGAGCAGCAGGATAAGTCATCAGAAAGATGCTTGTGTCTAGCAACATATCTTGTTACATGTTATAAATAAGAACATCTTATCTGTATGGCTTTTTTCCCCCTTAGGAACAGAGCTATTGCAATCTTCCCGTTGGAAGAGTCTTTTTTTTTGCTCTGAAACCAACATAGCTCGAGGGAATAGTATTTGTTTCAACCAAATCATTACTGCATATGGGATTTAGATTTGCATTTGCATGTATTTCCAAGGTGACTGAAAAAGCATTATTTTAAGAATATAACAATTTAAAAATCATAGTTGGAAGGGTATGTTTTCTCTCCACATATTGAGTAAGAATAATATGTGTGTTATTGAGTGTGTAGGAGTACTCAGTGAACATTCTTCAACTAAGTTTTACAGTGACAAACGGAGTCAAGAAAAATAGGTTAGATTCTTCGTCTCTTGCACTCTTACTGCGTAAGTACGGAAAGCTTACTCTAAGGCATGTACTGATTATTTTTAAATGGTAAGGCTGATTTTATTACCTTTAAGAGGACACTCGATTAACTGCCTTAACTCAAGTCTTATTTTCTCTAACTTAAGGAAGTGATGTAACTAGCACTGATGATGGAAAAAATCAAAATGAAGATTTTTTTCCTACAGCATCCTTTTTGTATTTCCCTGAAGAAGAAAACACTGTGAAAGATCAATGGCTATTTATCCACAACTGCTGTCTTGTATAATACATTTTTCATTACTGGTAGGAGAAGGAAATAATAGAAACAAAAGAAAGTAAATTTTTCAGTTTATGAGGGACCAGTGATTCTCTTAATTCTTAAATATCTGTAGCCATCAGCCAGCTTTGAGAACCACTGCTCATGGTAACTAATTAATTTTAGAAATACAGGCCAGAGAGTGAAGTCATACAACTAGGGACTGGCAGAGTGAGGACACTGTGGGAAAGAGGGCTTTTTTGGTTTTTGTTACCTACTTCCCCGCCACACCACGCGCACGCACACACATACACACACACACATGATTATAATAAGAAATGTGAGCACAGGATCTTGTTGCTATCACTCATGATAAATGCTAGTTGACCTGTTAGAACAAATAGTGATATTTTTCTTCACCTTAACATGATGTGAAGGCCCTGCAAAGTGGCGAAAAATCTTTCTTAATTTAAGGGGCACTGAATGAACTCAACCACTAGCAGAAGTACATCCTACCAGAGTGCTGAGAATTTCCTTTTTGGAGTGCCCCAGTCCATCCATGAAGAAGGCTGCTTAAATATTTTGAGTTTCAGCATTTCTCAGTTTGGGGTTTTTGAGCAAGGATGGCTCCAGGGAGCTGTAAGGAAGGCGATTCTCATAGATCTGTTGATTTCAATTTCTTTGAAAGGAATGTGGTCCATTGGGCCCTTCTTACTGTTCCTCCTGTGCTCCTGTCCCCAGATCTCAAGAACTCATAGTTTAGTTGTATAATTCAGCAGATGCCTATGATACATGCTGCTTTAAAACATTTGTTATAATAAAATATATAATGTTTACAACTTTATAAACATGTAAGTAGGAGTTGTTTTAGAAAATTGTGGAAATATTAAAGGAGTCTGCCGCTTCAAACCATTTTCCCCAGGGTCTCTCAGAGTAAACAGGGAAATATCAATTCTTCTTGCTTTGACATCTTGAGGGGGATGAATTAAAGAACATTCCAATGTACAATAATTATCTTGTGATCAAAGTAAGTATAAGGATCAAGAAACTCTTAATGGTGCTAAATCCATCTTATAAAAAATAAGCAATCTTAAGATTTCTCAAAGTAGTGAATGCCTGGATAAACAGTTTTTACAAAAGATTCTGTTACTGGTGAAGGGTTCTTGGCGTTTTGAACAAAGAGTTGGACAAAACACACAAACAAAGCAAGGAAAGAATGAAGCAACAAAAGCAGAGATTTATTGAAAATGAAAGTACACTCCACAGTGTGGGAGTGGGCACCAGCAGCCAGCCCCTTAAGGGTCAGGATACAGAATCTTCTTCCTCCAGATACCTCCTACAGGCTTTCCATTAGCCATTGGTGATCACCTCATGTAAATGAAGTGGTTGCCCACAATCATTTTGATTGGTTGTGGAAAGCAACTAATTAGAGACTGAAGTTGCAAAGGCCACATGCCTATGCAGACATCTGATTGATTGCTTTTTGCAACCAATCAGAAGCTAAAGTGAAGTTACAAACTTGCACTTCTATGCAAATGAAGACTTGGACCCCAATCAGTCTGATTGGTTGCTATCTGCAACCAATCAGAGGCTGAAGTGAAGTTACATTCCTATACAAATGTCTCATTGGTTGCAAAAAGTACTTTCAATTTCCCATCTGCTGGGCAGAAAAGGTGGGGGTTTGTAAAGGGAGTAGTCTCTGGTCCTCTGGTTACTTAGGTGTGGAAAGTTAAAGTACCCTTTCCATTTAGTTTTAAGAAGTCAGACAGTGTTCTCCTGGCTCAGTTCCATGTGTAATTTGGAGGGAAAAAAAATTCATGTATTTACATAAAGCACCCTAATTGTCAGACACTGTGCTAGAGATCACTGCTGGTTGAATTGTCATAAATGGATAAATATTTCATTACATACTTGGAAATGGATAGGATTTACAGACTGAGAAGAGAGAGAACAATCTATATGATGGCAAAATAATAACAAGGGCAAAAGCAATGAGCTAGAAGACCTCCAAGCGCCCTTAAGTAATAAGAAGTAAACCAAATTGGCTGATGCATCGGGAAAAAAGTTAGACAGGACAGAATCTGCTTGCAGTTGGCTAAAAAGTTTGGAGTTGTTTAGTGAAGAATAAAAATCACCGGAGGCCTTTTAGTAGGAATATAGCACGGATGGATCTATGATTTTGGAAGATTTTCTGGCAGTAGGAAGTGTTACGATGCTAACAGAAAATACACAATGACTTTTAACCATTCCGTCATAATCTCACTGTATTAGTCTGTTACCACATTGCTGTAAAGAAATACCTGAGACTGGGTAATTTATAAGAAATGAGGTTTAATTGGCTCACAGTTCTGTAAGCTGTACAGGAAGCATGGTAGTGTCTGCTTCTAGGGAGGCCTCAGGGAGCTCTCAATCACAGTGGGAGACAAAGGGAGTGTGAGATGTCTCACATGGTGGGAGCAGTAGCACAGTGGGTGGGGGTGCTGCACACTTTTAAACAACCAGATCTCCTGAGAACTCACTCAGCATTTTGAGGACATACCACGGGGGATGGTGCTAAACCATTCATGAGAAACTGCCCCCAAGATCAAATAACCTCTCACCCACCGGGCCCCACTTCCAGCACTGGGGATTACATTTCCACATGAGATTTGGGCAGGGACACAGATCTGAACCATATCACCCAGGAAGACCCCTGTAGTTTAAAACTCAAAGGAATGTAAAGGGCAAACATGTTACTGAATTCCAGCAGCCTAGTGCCTTCACTTTTAACTAATATACATGCATATTCATGTTTCTCTCTGTGGCTTGCTATTTGCCTCAGGGATGCATGGCTGCATCCTCTCTTTACTGTACAAATTGTCACTAGTTCCAGCGTTCTCCTAACCTTCCCTCAGACCTAATATCTCCTTTTCTCTCCTCTCTTCCAATATTCCCCACAATGCAAAATTACTCATTTGATTTCTTCATCTTTTACAAAGCTGCATTGCTTTTTTTACCACTTGATTAAAATACATTAAACTTTGGAAGATGGAGTGGAAAATATAAAATAATTTTCCATGATTAATTTTTTTTAGAGATGGCATCTCACTATGCTGGAGTACAGTGGCATGATCATGGCTCACTGCAGCTTAGAACTCCTGGGCTCAAGCCATCCTCCTGATTCAGCCTCCTGAGCAGCTGGGACTATAGGTATACAATACCATGCCCAGCTAATTGTGTGTGTGTGTGTGTGTGTGTGTGTGTGCGTGCATGCATGTGTGTGTGTGGAGACGGTGTTTTGCTGTGTTGCCGAGGCTGTTTTCAAACTCCTGATTTCAAGCTATCCTCCTGCCATGGCTTCCCAAAGTGCTGAGATAACAGACATGAGCATCACTCTAAGACTTGTCTCATCTTAATATCATAAAACAACCACAGTTGACAACTTTATGCATTTCAGACTGTCTTTATTCCATCACCAATATTTGATGTATTACAAGTTTGGAACATATTATGCATAAAACTTGTATCCTGTCTTTTCATCTTAACATACATTAACATGAGTGTTGTTCTGGAAATTTTAGTTTCCATGAACTCTCATTGGTTATAGGATCTCCACTAGTGCCATTATTCTCAAACGGTGGCCTCCTGATGGACAGCATCAGTATCACCTGGAAATTTAGTTGAAATGTGGAGTTTGAGAACCACATACTCTGACAATAACCAGAGCAGAATCACTGCTTTTTTTTTACTGTACAGCTCCAGTATGGCCTCAGGCAATATTATCAAAGGATTATATGTTAGACCATTGTAAAGATGGTATGTTTTGAATATTTCTATTGATTTCATCTCCCCTGAGAGGAAGACACTTGGTCCATTAGACAATACCTCACTGCCCTATCTATTGTCTTCTCCCCAGACCCCAAGAACCCATGATAGTTATTTTCATGGTTTTAACAGACTCCTAAGATACAATTAACACAAACTGTATAATTGGTTTTATATTTTTTAGTTTTATTATAATAAAAATTATAAGTTCCATATTTTAGTCCTCATGGACATTTGAATAAGCATATTTAGGAAAAGTCCTGAGATGTCATTCAGCAGCAGTGATTCTTTCCAGAACTGCCACGTTTGGTTGTGCAGGTTGTGAACTGTAAAACCCCCAGGAGTGCCACTGACATAGCCTGCAGTGTAAATGATGCCTCTTGAAATTATATAGTACAGGGGTTCTAGCTCCTATGTTTAGTCAACAAAGATAGGTTGTAGCAAGAAAGATGGGTAGATTTGGACTAATTTCCTTAAAGAAACTATGGAGATAGTATTATTGATAATTCTATCTTCATTTAAAACTAAAATGCTTAAATAGGGTGATTTTTAATACAGATTTCTTAAACTTACTTAGATAAACACAAATTCATTATAAAAATGGCTGGCATTTTACTTTATGTAACTTTCACAGGAGTATAATTGTTGAATGAACTAAGTTAATGGACGATCACCTGAACATTTTAGAAAAAACTGCTTAAAATAAATATTTTTTTAGAAATTAGTCTGAAATATTTTGTTTTCTAAGTCTCCTTATTGAAAATTAGGTAACTTCAGAAATGTATGCTGAATAAACTGGTTAGCGTTATACTCCTCTGTGTGTGTGTATCTGTTTACATAATGTATTCCAAATGTTTATATGCAATAGCATATAACCAATATTTCCATGAGGAAATTTCCAGACATGTTTTATATGCATTTCAAACAACCTTTATCTCATTAACAACATTTAATTATACTGATATTGCAAAGCAACTTGATGATTGTCTTATATAACAATACAATTTGCCTTCACTACTGTCCTTTTTTCCCCATAAAGACCAGTGTGATACTACTAAGTGGTATCCTTTATGAACTGATGAGTCAAGTTGACAGATTGTAAAATGAATTGTGTCAGCCAATCTTGACTGGAAATATCTTTCACATTCACTTTATGAGTTTAGACAGTCTAGTCTTCAGAACAATGCCAATGTTGAAATAAAATCACCTAAAGTAATAGGTTAAGGTGAGGAGACTTTCTGATATCAAAATTTTCATATAGAGCTAGTGACTTTGTATACTTTCACAGATGATTGTTGTTTGACCATAAAGTTTCTCCATAAGGACTCAATCGTGAAACAAAAAGAAATGAAAAGACAAACCTTTGTGTGATTATATATATAGTGAAGATATATACTTCACTTCTCACAATATATACACATATGTATACTGTAATGTACACTGTGTTTCTAGCTCTGGGTTTGGTCTTTAGGCAAAAGTGAGGGCTACTTTATTTTGATTTATTTTTCCACTTTCCCTTTTTCATAAATGATTTGTAGAGGTTTACAAAATTGAATACAATACACTGGCAAACTCAGACTAAACCAAATAAATATAAACTGGAGATCAACGTTGCAGTCTTTGGGTGAGATTCCAGAATTAATCTTCCTAAGGCATGTGTGGACAATTTTGAGCAACCATTGAACAAGACTTCAAGGCTGAATCTATGGTGACATAATTGCCCATTAAGCCTAACAGATTTTAGTGTTGGTAGTTACATGTTATTAAAGCATGGCCAAAAAGACTCTGGTGGAATTTCTTGGCTAACTCAATAGACAGTAGGGTTTTGGTAGTGGTGGTGGTGGTGGTTTGGTTTATTTTTAATTAGTGATATTCTTTGTAAAAAGAAACAATGACCACTCATGTGGTAAGCAGAGACAGTCTGACAGTTGATATCTAAGACTGGCCATAAGATGAAAGGTCATTCACCATAGGGGGAAAGGTCATTAGGAAGGAGGAGTGATTTCTAGTCCCTGGAATCCAAATACTGAGACATTGCACCTAAGTATTTTGGAAAGTTGCTTGTTATTAGGTAATAAAGTGACTCAACTCTGGCTAACTTTTGTGACAGAACAACCAGATAAAATTCGAGTAGCTTCAGGGAGGTTTGAAGCTCTTGCTACATATTGTTTTATTTTGTTATTTATTTATTTATTTTTATTATACTTTAAGTTCTAGGGTACATGTGCAGAACATGCAGGTTTGTTACATAGGTATACACATATCATGGTGGTTTGCTGCATTCATCCCCCTGTCATCCACATTAGGTATTTCTCCTAATGTTATCCCTCCCCAATCCCACCACCCCCTGCTAATCCTCCCCTAGTCCCACAACCCCCGACAGGCCCCAGTGTATGATGTTTCCCTCCCTGTGTTCCTGTGTTCTCATTGTTCAGCACCCACTTATGAGTGAGAACATGTGGTATTTGGTTTTCTGTTCTTCTATCAGTTTGCTAAGAATGATGGTTTCCAGCTTCATCCATGTCCCTGCAAAGGACATGAACTCATCCTTTTTTATGGCTTGCTGGTTCAATCTAATGATAGTTTGTTGTTGTTGTTGTTGTTGTTGTGCAGAAGCTCTTAAGTTTAATTAGATCCGATTTGTCTATTTTGGCTTTTGTTGCCATTGCATTTGGTGTTTTAATCTTCCCTATGCCTAAGCCCTGAATGATATTGCCTAGGTTTTCTTCTAGGGTTTTTTTGGTGTTAAGTCTTATATTTAAATCTTTAGTCCGTCTGCATTTAATTTTTGTGTAAGGTGTAAGGAAGGGATCCAGTTTGAGCTTTCTGCATATGGCTAACCAGTTTTCCCAATACCATTTATTAAATAGGGAATCCTTTCCCCATTGCTTGTTTTTGTCAGGTTTGTTAAAAATCAGATGGTTGTAGATGTGTGGCATTACTTCGAGGCCTCTGCTCTGTTCCATTGTTATATATTTCTGTTTTGATACGAGTACTGTGCTGTTCTGATTACTACAGCCTTGTGGTATAGTTTGAAGTCAGGTAGCGTGACGTCTCCAGTTTTGTTGTTTTTACTTAGGATTGTCTTGGCTATGTGGGCTCTTTTTTGTTTCATATGAAGTTTAAGGTGTTTTTTTTTTTTCCCAATTCTGTGAACAAAGTCAATGGTAGATTGATGGGGTTAGCATTGAATCTATAAATTACTTTGGGCATTATGGCCATTTTCACGATATTGATTCTTCCTAACCATGAGCATGGAATGTTTTTCCATCTGTTTGTGTCGTCTCTTATTTCCTTGAGTAGTGGTTTGCAGTTCTTGAAGATGTCCTTTGCATCCCTTGTTAGTTGTATTCCTAGGTATCTTATTCTATTTGTGGCAATTGTGAATGGGAGTTCACTCATGATTTGGCTCTCTGTTTATCTGTTACTGTTATATAGGAATGCCTGTGATTTTTGCACATTGATTTTATATCCTGAGACTTTGCTGAAGTTGCTTATCAGCTTAAAGAGATTTTGGGCTGAGATGATTAGGTCTTCTAAATACAAATTCATGCCATCTGGACATAGAGATAATTTGACTTCCTCTTTTCCTAATCAAATACCCTTTATTTCTTTTTCTTGCCTGATTGGCCTGGCCAGAACTTCCAATATGATGTTGAACAGGAGTGGTGAGAGAGGGCATTCTTGTCTTGTGTCAGTTTTCAAAAAAAATGCTTCCAGTTTGCCCATTCAGTATGATATTGGCTGTGGATTTGTCATAAATAGCTCTTATTATTTTGAGATATGTTCCACGGATACCTAGTTTTTTAAGACTTTTTTTTAGCATAATAGGCTGTTAAATTTTGTTGAAGGCCTTCTCTGCATCTGTTGAGATAATCATATGGTTTGTGTCTTTGGCTCTGTTTATTTGGTGGATTACATTTATAGATTTGCATATGTTAAACCAGCCTTGCATCCCAGGGATGAAGCCCGCCTGATCATGATTGATAAGCTTTTTGATGTGCTGTTGGATTCAGTTTGCCAGAATTTTATTGAGGATTTTCACATCAATGTTCATAATAGATATTGCCTGAATTTTTTCTTTCAGTTGCGTCTCTGCCAGGTTTTGGTATCAGGATGATGTTGGTCTCATAAAACGAATTAGGAAAGATTACCTCTTTTTGTATTGTTTGGAATAGTTTCAGAAGGAATGGTACCAGCTCCCCTTTGTACCTTGGGTAGAATTCAACTGTTATGCCATCATCAGGTCCTGGACTTTTTTTGGTTGGTAAGCTATTGCCGCCTCAACTTCAGACCTTGTTACTGCTCTATTCAGGGATTCAACTTCTTCCGGTTTAGTCTTGTGAGGGCATAAGTGTCCAGAAATTTGTTCATTTCTTCTAGGTTTACTGTTTTATTTGCATAGAGGTGTTTGTAGTAATCTCTGATGGTATTTTGTATTTCTATGGGATCAGTGGTGATATCCCCTTTATCATTTTTTTATTGCATCTATTCAATTCTTCTTTCTTTTCTTTTTTATTAGTCTGGCTAGCAGTGTATCTATTTTGTTGATCTTCTCAAAAAACGAGCTCCTGGATTTACTGATTTTTTTGAAGTGTTTTTTGGTGTGTCTCTATCTTCATCAGTTCTGCTCTGATCTTAGTTATTTGTTTCCTTCTGCTAGCTTTTGAATTTGTTTGATCTTTCTCCTCTAGTTCTTTTAATTGTTTAATTAGGTTGTTGATTTTAGATCTTTCCTTACTTCTCGTGTGGGCATTTAGTGCTATAAATTTCCCTCTAGACCCTGCATTAAATATGTTCCAGAGATTCTATTCTGTTGTGTGTTCATTCTCATTGGTTTAGAAGGACATCTTTACTTCTGCCTTCATTTCATTATTTATCCAGTGGTCATTTAGGAGCAGGTTGTTCAGTTTCCATGTAGTTGCGTGGTTTTGAGTGAGTTTCTTCTTCCTGAGTTCTAATTTGATTGCTCACTGGTCTCAGAGACTGTTTGTTATGATTTCTACTGTTTTGTATTTGCTGAGGAGTGATTTACTTCCAATTATGTGGTCAGTTTTAGAGCAAGTGTGATGTGGTACTGACAAGAATGTGTATTCTGTGGATTTGGGGTGGAGAGTTCTGTAGATGTCTATTAGGTTTGTCTGGTCCAGATCTGAGTTCAAGTCCTGGATATCCATGTTAATTTTCTGTCTTGTTGATCTGTCTAATATTGACAGTGGAGTGTTAAAGTCTCCTACTGTTCTTGTGTGGAAGTCTAAGTCTCTTTTTGGTTATCAAGAACTTGCTTTATGTATCTGAATGTTTCTGTATTGGGTGCATATATATTTAGGTTAGTTAGCTCTTCTTGTTTCATTGCTCTCTTTACCATTATGTAAATCCTTTCTTTGTCTCTTTTGATCTTTGTTGGTTTAAAGTCTATTTTATCAGAGACTAGTATTGCAACCCCTGCTTTTTTTGCTCTCCGTTGGCTTGGTAAATCTGCCTCCATCCTTTTATTTTAAGCCTATGTGTGTCTTTGCATGTAAGATGGGTCTCCTGAATACATCACACCTACGGGTCTTGACTCTATCCAGTTTGCTAGTCAGTTTCTTTTGATTGGGGCATTTAGCTCATTTACATTTAGGGTTAATATTTTTATTTGTAAATTTGATCCTGCCATTTTGATGCTATTTCTTCATAGTGTCAATGGTCTTTACAATTTGGTATGTTTTTGCGCGGCTGGTACTGGTTGTTCCTTTCCATGTTTAGTGCCTCCTTCAGGAGCTCTTGTAAGGCAGGCCTGGTGGTGACAAAATCTCTCAGCAGTTTTTTGTTCATAAAGAATTTTATTTCTCCTTTGCTTATGAAGCTTAGTTTGGCAGGATATAAAATTCTGGGTTGAAAATTATTTTCTTTAAGGATGTTGAATATTGTGCCCCACTCTCTTATGGCTTATAGGGTTTCTGCCGAGAGATCTGCTGTTAGTCTAATGGGCTTCCCTTTGTGGGTAACAATTGTAATATTTATGATATACATATGTTTCAACATATAGAATGCATGGTGAACAGATCAGATCAGGATAGCATATCCATTGTCTCAAATATTGGTCACTTCTTTGCATTGCTATATTTTTGAAGCATACCACTATTTTTCTTATGTGCAATCACCATTCACTCAAATGTCCAACCTCGGGAAGACACATTCAACTTTGACAGCTCCTTTTTCTGCTCACACAACTTCAGCAACTACTCCTAGCAATTCTACCTTAGGAATGTCTTCCTATTCATCAGAAGACAAATCTATCATTCAGTCTCATTGAATTATAGCTTATTAATTGCAGTTCTGCAAAACAGGTAGGAATGCAAACAACTACTATTTATATTCTACCCCTGCCTTTTGTTTGTCTTTCAAAATCCAGGGCATAATTTTGCAATAGTAGATCTTCAAGCACTATCATTTAAAGAATTTGATTTTGTACAGACAGAGTCTCACTATGTTGCCAAGGTGGCCTTGAACTCCCAGGCTCAAGCAATCTTCTTGCCTCAGCTTCCCAAAGTGCTGAGATTACAGGTATGAGCCACTGCACCTGGCCCAATTTTCAAGCACTATGAATAGTTATGTTAGGCAAGCAACATGTGAAGTAGTGAGTGGTTTCGTTTGCTTCTGTTTTATTGTTTTATAAATACCTTGGGTAGGGGATTCAGGGCTTATATGGGGATTCTTGCATATATTTATATGAAATCCATCTTCACTCCACCAAAGCATCTTCCAAGTTGCTTTCCAACACAATAATGTTTTAATTCATTTCACCCAATCCACCTTCATCTGCCTTTTTTTTTTTCTTTTGGAAGAGAAATCTACTCAACTCTGAGTGATAATCCCCCTACAGATATAAGTACCTAGAAAGAAGAATAGGAATAAATCATGACTCAAAGAATAACAAAAATAACTCTCATACTTTACAAAATGTACTAAGTGTATAAGCAGAGATATTATCAGATGAGCAATAAATTATTCCTACTAAAATCAATCATGGTGCATTAAAGAGTGTAGAGTACTTGGCCTGTAGAGAATTTCTTCCAAGCCAATGAATCTGGGACAGGAAATAACATTTAAGGGAAGTCTTTATCTGACTCTGGAATGCTACCATTAGTCCTCATCACTGAAGGCTCAACCTATTTCATCTAATTTGAAAAACTGCTATAGTATTGTATTGCACAGTTTCAAAGAAACATTCAAGATTTCTTTATTGATTGGATTAACTTAACAATTATAGAAATAGCCTCAGTGTTTGAACATCATAAAATGACATTAAAACTCTAATACATATTAGAAATTATTGAATCATAATATAATAACCATGCCAGAGAAAAACTTTCAGAATAGAACATGAATTCTGTCACTAGGCTGTCCCGCTGGAGTGGGCTGTCTTTTTTTTTTTTTTTTTTTTTTAAGGCATTTTTACAGCTCCCTGAAGAATGATGAATCCTGGATCTGCCAAAATAGATTAAGCAGTTGGTTTGGGAGATAAGAGCTCTACAGGGAAAACATTTAGGGTCCAATTAAGTTTGGATGTCGGCAAAACTAAGTGGAAAGAAGGTCCGTGATGCCAGCCTACTGGGTAGGATTTACAGCAGCTAAAGATTGCTTGATAAGTACTAAAATTGCAGGTCATCTCTAAGACTGCTTCGTCTTTGAGCTGAGCAGCCATTCAATTGCCCTTTAAGTGTCACACAATTATTTTCATGGACTCTTATAGTCCTACCAGGTCAACTTGCTATCTTTCTAACCCATTTGGGAATGTCCTCTAAATATCCTCTACAACAAGGCTAACCAGCCTTTGTTTAAACTCTTCCAGTGATGGAGAACTCACTACTTCACAAGGCTAATCATTTTTTAAATCCATTTTTAAAAGTTTTTTTATATTGAACTTGTTCTACACATGCCTTATACTGAACTGGCTATACTTTAGGTTTCTAATTAATCCCCTTCAAACACAAACTAAGGTATTAATTAGATCCTCCACACAGGAAGCCTCCAAACTTTTAAAAACATGCGAGTATTTGCATTTTGGTTGCTCTGCTTACTAGCTGTGTAAACTCAGGAAATTTTTGAAACTTCTCTGTCTCTGTGTCCTCATCTCTGCAATAGAATTAATAGTATGTATTTTATAGGGCCAGTTAGAAGATGAAACACCTGACACATAGTAAATATTCAACTAAGTGTGTGCTTAATCTTTCAATAGACTTCTCTTTAAATACAGCACTAGAGAAACAATGTTGAAAAATGCCTTTGATTTTAGGGAATTTCCTTCATAATGAAAAAGACAAAAACTAAATATGCAATCTCTATAAAATGTGCTGAACTCTGAGAGGAGATATACGGTGTCCAGGAAGCATGAACAAGTTAGCTAATTTAGTTCTAGTGGGAATAAAGACAGTTTCTGGCAGAAGTAATTTTGAAGCTGAGATTTGATGGATGATTAATTGACCAAGTAAAAATGATTAAGTTAAAAGTGTTCCAAGAAGATAGAATAACATGTGGGAAGAAAACTTTACTAAAAGGTAAAAGAGTGAATGTAGGTTTAGAAATAAAGGCTGTTCAATATGGCTTTAGTGTAGTATGTCAGGCTATAAGTAGTAATAATAATGATAATACTGTAGTTGAATGTTTGGAAGAAGGGCAGATTATGAACAGCCTCCTATGCCCTGTTAACTACAGGAAGTGAGAAAATATTAAGGGATTTCAGGCAAAGCAGCCACATCATCAGATTTGTAGTAGGGGGATAATCTGAGGATGTTTTAGGTGCTGAAGTTCACTGCCCCTGGAATGCCTAAGTAGGATGGGGTAATGCACTTTGGAACATTTCAGGGCTATACTATGTCCTATTATCCTTAAAAATTGTAACCTAAGCTGTATATCCCCCTTTTTCTTTTCAGAACAGACCCAATTTGCATCTATAGTCATAGCATAACTATTCATAGTGCATTCTCCTTTCTTTGAAAATAGCCCCAGATTAAATGAAAATGACATGGTCACCGAGCCCAGTCTCCAGAAACCCAGAAACTTAATTCATCTCCCATTCTTTTAGAGTTCTTGCTAGGGAGACCCTAAGTTTCTATGCAGGCTCAACCTTTTCCTGGTAAGTGTGAGAAGGTGTTTTTGTTGTTGCCATTGTCTTTAATTTTCTTACTAAGGAAAAAATATTATAGGGATGTAATTATACTACCCATTATATGTTTAATAAGCTACTGAATGGTAAGGAAAATCTTTCTATAGTCTAGTAACCCTTATTGTCCTTCTCCAAAAGAAGAAGACATCTCTTATTCCATTCCACCAAAGTCAGTGTGTGTGTGTGTGTGTGTGTGTGTGTGTGTGTGTGTTTGATGCTGAGTTTGTCACAGTACACATAATCATAGTCTTATAATAGCTGACCCTACCAACTAATGACTGAGTTAAGGTATAGCCAAGGCAAAGGGTCGTTACAGTAAATGGAAGAGAAAGTCACTGGAGAAGATCCTAAGTGTTGGATAGACAGGGGACTGCCTTGGGATGATGAAAAACTTTATGATAAAAGGAAAATCAAAAGTCTGATATCAACATCTTTAGGAAATAAGGGCTATTGAAGAAAGTCTGCTAATGGCAGCCGTGAAAGAGATGAGAGACAGAAAACCTAGTGATGGAGATTTTTCTCCAAGTTTTGAATAGGATGAGATAAACACACAGTGGAGTTTTCCCACTGGGCTACGTAGAAGCCACCTTTGAAGCCATGTAGACTTCAAAACATTCTTTAGCAGAATCCTTTTACATGTTCAACTTTAGTTTCCTTCTGTTGGTCTCTGCTTCAGAATATTCTTCCCTTGATATGTCAGCTCATACCTTCCAAGCTGGACCTCATTTGTTATGTCTTCCACATTTTTCAATTCCCCATGGGCCTTAAAAATGTATTATTTTTGCCTTAGTCGTCATGACTGGTGTTTATAACACTCACCTTCACATATCATCTGCAAATGTTATTACTATTTGGTTTCTCTTCACTCTCAGGTCATTTGAGAAGACATCACATTCAAACAGCCCTCAACCAATCTGTAGAGTCTCTCTGGACTTATCTTCCCCACCTAAAATGATGTCATGTCATTTATCATTTTTCTTTGTCCTGAATGCCTTGCCAATTCTACACTGATAAAGGAATGCTATCTAAACAAATGTGTGCTTTAAATACCTCAGTAATTTCAAAGCATCAAGTTCTTTTTGTGTTATACTAAAATAATGTCTTACAATTTCCCTCCTCTGTCTCTGCCTAGATTCTTATCTATCTATTTGGAAACACAAATTTCCCCAAGCGCCAGTTCCTTGCCTGGACACAGATTGCTGACTGTCAGAAATCCCTTAATTTTTTTTTTTTTTTTTTGTAATCACAGAATGATATAGTTGGTGAAAAGTTTTTCTTTGTTTCTTTTTTTTTTCTCTTTTATCAAAGATTGAAGTTGAACTAACTGTCCAATGAGCTTATGGACTACTGCTCTTCAACATTTTGAATACCAGAAATAAAATTGCTTCAGTTTTTTTCTATAGTCCTTCAACAGCTCACCTTCCCATTTCTAGAAGACTTTTCAAAAATAATTGCCAGTGTGCCAGTAACTTCATTAGCTAATCCCTTAACACCCTAGTGAGTATGCCATCCAGAGCTACAGAAATGATACAACTCAGTAATTTGAGAGGAAATTGGGGTCAGGATCTTTGCAGTATTTTAGATCTTATTTTTTGCTTTCTTTACTATTTTCATCAAGTTCTGGTATTTTTCCACTTTCTTTTCAACTCGTTCACTCATAGATTTTTTATGCTTTAACTTGAATCTCAAAATTATGTGCTTTCTCATACTTTCAACACTTTCAGACTTACACCTAATACTCTTCTTTCTTCCACTAATTAAGCAAACAGTTTCACCTTTTCAGCCACTATCAGTAAAGAAGATATTTTGATGTGTCAAGTTATTCTGAAACAATTCTGCCTTTTTGTCAGTAGCATAGCTGCAATTTTCTCTGGATGAGAAATGAAATGAAATATTTATTTCAATATTAGGTCATATACATATCACCTGGTTGCTCCTGCAGTAACCTTTTAAATATTATTCTCCTAAAGTTCTAGTTTCTTGCCAGCATAATTTTCAAACTTTATATATACAACTACTATTTTTTTGTAATATTTGAATATTTTAAAAAACAAACATTATTTAAAAAGCAGGACAAACATCTCTTTCCTGAATATTTGAACACGTTTTGAAAATCACACCATTTTAATGTATACCTATAAAATTATAACCAGTAAACAACTACAAGCAAAGCCATCTGAATATACACACTTCAAAGAAATTGTAAATCTACCACATTCTAGAATAGAATAGACTGTAACTGCTACAAGCCTTCATAGAGAAATTTTAAAGTGAAAGCATTTGTTTTATAACTTTGCTTTAAAGTTCTATATTGTCCAATTCTGTTTAAGATCTAGAGAAAAGAGCTACTTGTTCTTGGGAATCATTTGTGATATTTTAACTAATTCCTCTCATTTCATATAAAAGGAACTCAAATAGAACTGCTGGAACAACTGCAATAAGCAGTGTTTATTTTTATTTTTTTGGTTTTGGAGAAGAGGTGGCATTTGGTTACCTGAATAAGTTCTTCAGTGGTGGTTTCTGAGATTTTGGTGCACCCATCACCGAAGCAGTGTACATTGTACCCAATGTGTAATCTTTTATCCCTCACCTCCCTCCTGCCCTTTTCCCTGAGTCCCCAAAGTCCACTGTATCATGCTTATGCCTTTGCATCCTCATAGCTTAGCTCCCACTTATGAATGAGAACATACAATGTTTGGTTTTCCATTCCTGAATTACTTCCCTTAGAATAATGGTCTCCAATTCCATTATTGGAATGCCATTATTGCAAATGCCATTATTTTGTTCCTTTTTATGATTGAGTAGTATTCCATGGGGTGTGTGTGTGTGTGTGTGTGTGTATACACCACCTTTTCTTTATCTACTGGTTGATTGATGGGCATTTGGGCTGGTTCCATATTTTTGCAATTGTGAATTGTGCACTATAAACATGCATGTGCAAGTATCTTTTTCATATAATGACTTCTTTTCCTCTGGGTAGATACCCAGGAGTGAGATTGCTAGATCAAATTGTAGCTCTACTTTTAGTTCTTTAAGGAATCTCCACGCTGTTTTCCACAGAGGTTGCACTAGTTTACATTCCCACTAACAGTGTAAAAGTGAATAACTAGTGTTTGTTTAAAACTTGGAAAACATAAAGTGTGGATTCCTAAAACCTTTATTCAATGGTTTTTATCTAGTATAACATTGAAGCTCTGTCATCTCACTTAAAGGTGTATTATCAGACTAAAAGCATTCACTCTCTAAAAGAAATATACATAAAGTTCTAAGTAAGAATTTATGGATTTTCACAAGCCTGCTAAAGAACATTTGGAATGCTGAGTAATAGCACTAATTTATATGTGGCTGCTCTTTTGTTGCAATCCTCTAATCACTATCTCATCTTCTTTTGGCTAGTTGGAGACATTGGAGCCCATTTTATTATGGCTCATTACTCCCTTATTATTCCCAATTCTTCAAATTTGCATAAGTGACAATTACATCATATGATATCTCTAACAAAGTCAATCTCTTTATGGGTTGAAATTTAATTTTATAATAAGCAGCTTTTTTACAAGTAACATTTTAATTTTAATTTTAATAAAAGATTGTGATGATACAAAGATTTCAAAAAATTACTTCTACAAGGAATGGCAATAATTTTAGGTGATAGAACATGCTTTAAAGAAACCACTTTATTTCTTTAGAGCAGTTTTAAGTTCATAGCAAAATTGAACAGAATGTCCAGAGAATTTCCATATATCTCCTGTTCTCATACATGCACAGCCTCCCTTACTATCAATATGCCAAACTATGTGGTACATTTGTTACAATCAATGAAACTACATTGACACATCATTATCATCTAAAGTTCAGAATTTACATTAGGGTTCGCTCTTAATGTTGTACATTCTGTGTGTTTTGATAAATGTATTGTGACAGAAATCTAACATTATAGTGTCATACAGAGTAGCTTTACTGCCATAAAAATTCTCAGTGGTCTGCCACAACAGTCCCCAACCTTTTTGGCACCAGGGACTGATTTTGTGGAAGACAATTTTTCCATGGGCTAAGAGGAGGGTGTGGCTTCAGGATGATTTATGCAGATTATATTTATTGTGTACTTTATTTATATTATTGTTACATTGTAATAAATAAGAAAATAATTCTACAACTCACGGTAATATAGAATCAGTGGGAACCCTGAGCTGGTTTCCTGCAACTAGACAGTCCCATCTGGGGATGATGGGAGACAGTGATAGATCATCGGGCATTCGATTCTCATAAGGAACATACCACCTAGATCCCTTGCATGTACAGTTCACAATAGGGTTTATGCTCCTATGAGAACCTAATGCCACAGCGGATCTGACAGTAGGCGGAGCTCAGGCAGTAATATGAGCCATGGGGAGTGGCTGTAAATAGAAATGATGCATTGTTCACTCACCCTGGCATCACCTCCTGCTGTGCGTCCCAAGACCTAACAGGTCACAGACCAGTACTGGTTCATGGTCCAGGGGTTGGTGACCCCTGCTCTACCATCATTTTCCCATTTCCAAAATGTTATATAATTAAATTATGTCTATGTGGCCTTTTTATATTGACTTACTTTATTTGGTAATATGTATTTTTGTTTCCTTCATGTCTTTTTATGGTAAGATAGCTCATTACTTTTCAGTGCCACATAATATTCCATTGTCTAGTTTCAGACCAGTCCTTGGGGCCTCAGGTTCTAGAGGATTTGGGGGCTGGGTATATTCTGGCAGACCCAGGGTCTAGGCCCACTCCAGTATACCCCAGTGATAAGCCAGCCCTGACAGCCCAGGATCCTAGGACTACTCCTGGAGATACAGGCACTAGGCCAGCCTCCATGGACTCAGAACCCAGGCCTGCCCCCATGGATTCAGACTGCAAGTCAGCCATAGTGCCCAGCCAGCCTCCATGGCTATAGGCTCCAGACCCATCGCTGTGGACCCAATCAACAGATCTACCCCAGTGGGGCCAGGGAGGTCAGGCTCCTGTGAGCCAACATCACAGCACTGAACTCCAGCCTGGGTGACAGAGTGAGACCTCATCTCAAAAATAACAGCAATCACAATAAAATACCATCATGCTGTATTTATAAATCATTTTTATTTGTCAATTAAAAGTAAATTTTAAAAAAGAAGCATGGTGAACATGATGCACTGTGTAAAAAAAAAACCATAAGTAGAACTTTAGAAATCTGCTCACAGGGCGTGCAGGGGGAGGAAGGATCCTGCAGCCCCACGGTGAGGTCTCAGTGTCTGGTGAGCCTCTGCCCAAGACTCTGAGCTCACAAGCTCTCGGGTTCCCTCCCTGAGGTGGTACAAGTTGGCTGGAGTGACCTGGAGTTGGGTACGCCCCTTTGCCCAGGTGAGTCAGACTCTCATAAACCCTCAGCAGGTTGGCCTCTGTTAATGAGTTTCTCCTGAGATCAGACCTCATTAAGAAGGCTCTGGTATATTTCAAAATGGTTCCTTTTCCTTTCCCGCTGCTGGAAGCATGGGGATTTTCTCTGATATTCACTGTGAGGAACTGGCCAAGCTGCTGGAGGTAAATCTCACAAAATGTGGGATCCTGCCTGTGACTCAGTCTCCCTGGAGTTTTTATCCTGACTCATCCACACCAAGCCTCCAGCCATTCATTATTCACAACTCATGTTTTCCCATCCTGGCTCTGTTCCCGCAGAGGCTTCTGCTGGTGAGTTTTTGCTTGGGTAAGTTGTGACTCTCTGGGTCCTGTCTGTTTTTCCAATTTGGGGGCCACAGTGTACCTGTACCCTCACTTTTCTGACGGCTCTAAGAAGAATTGATAATATTTCAGTTTTTAAAGAATTTAATTTTAATTTTTAATTCTGGGGAACAGGTACAGGAAGGGCAGCCTTGTTACTTTGGTAAATGTGGGCCCTGGTGGTTTGCTGCCCCTATCAACCCATCACCTAGGTATTAAGCCCAGCAAGCATTAGCTATTTTTCCGAATACTCTTCCTCCCTACATGCTACCCTCTCCATGACTGGGCCAAAACCAGAAATATCATTTGACCCAGCAATCCCATTACTGAGTATATACCCAAAGGAATCTAAATCATTCTATTACAAAGATACATGCATGTGTATGTTCATTGCAGCACTATTCACAATAGCAAAGACATGGAATCAACCCAAATGCCCGTCAGTGATAGACTGGATAAAGAAAATGTGGTACATATACACCATTGAATACTATGCAACCATAAAAAGGATTGAGATTATGTTGTTTGCAGGAACATGGATGAAGCTGGAAGCCATTATTCTCAGCAAACTAATGCAGGAGCAGAAAACCAAACGCCACATGTTTTCACTTATAAGTGGGAGCCAAACAATGAGAATCTTTGAGTTTTTTACTTGCTAGGATGAAGTGGACACTTCTGAGCTTCTTACAGAAAGTCATAGCAGGCTCTTGTAGGTGGATCTTTAAATACTTTGGAAACTCTAGACTTTCATTCCTGACATCATGTCAAGAATACCCTCGCAGTCACTTTATGGAATAGACTTAATATGTAGGATTATATATGGTTTTTAAAAAGACCCCTTAATATCAATATCAAATATTATTTAATAATTAGAAAACAAAAATAAGGCAAATTTTAGTTAAATCTGCTAAGGTGCATTGAGCACTTATCCTGTGCCCATCTCCAGGCTGAATTAATTAGAAGATGGTTTCTTTAAAAGTTATAAAGCAGAAAATGCATGCACTATTATTATCTGATGAGGAAACAGATTTCTTTTTCCCCCCTTAGAAACCAGAAGACTTAAATACATTCCTGAGAGACTCTCATGAAGACTGAACTAAAATGCTCCCTAATTGCTGATACCTTATGGGAATTCCAGGGAAGCAGATGAAGGTACTATTACATTTTTTTCTTGCTAATATTTATAGAACATTTACTGCATCATAGTGCAATGATACGACGCTCTGGGGAATTAGAGAAGTGTAAGCTTAGCATGATATTAACTCGGGGATTTATATTCTAGTAGGAGAAACTAGATATGAGCTTAGATATCTGTAATCCAGAATAAAACATGGCAAAAAACAGGAGAAATGAGAGCAGAGGGCTATGCCCCTGATTTGAAGATCTAGAAAGAAGGCTGACGTGAGGCTGAGCTTTGAGATGGAGTCACTGGTAGGGGGAAATGACCTGGTAGGTGGAATTCACTGGCAGGTGAAAGCAATGACCATAATGCTGAGGCATGGGGGGCCCAGCTGTGCTTAGCGAGGAGCAAGTTACTTTCATTGGCTGCAGTCTTTGGTAATAGTGTAAAAAACTGGTGAGTCAGTAGATTGCAGAATAGGAGGCAGGGCCTTGAAGGCCAGGCTAAGACATTTAGACTACAGGGCCACTGGAGGATTGCAAAGTTTAGCAAAGATCCAAAAATCTTCAATGTTGGCAGGGACTTGACTGATAGCTAGTGTACAATATCATATTTGATAATCTGATAATGAGAGATTCATTAACGTGCTCAAGGTTGCCCATGGTAACAGCAAAAAGACATTACATTGTGGGTATGTGCAATTCTAAGTTTAACATTTTCAGGAGCAACCCCCGAAGTCTTCTTAATCACAGGTGAGTAGGTTCTGGTAGAGGACCTGATCTCTCAGCAAATAGGTAGAACCAATCCCAGTACCTTCATCTCAACAAAGCTTTATGATCTCATGTGGTTTTTTGTAAAAATTCTGAAGGACAGGTATTACAGTTTCTATTTGTTAGCTCAGAACAATAAAATGTATGTAAAATGTATGAATCTGGGTAGCAAAGATATCTTGAATTAAATCTCTGTTGAATTTCAAAAAAGAAAACACTATTAAGTTTTTAGACCTCACTACTTTTGTCACGATTTCTCCTCCTTTGACTCTTTGTCCCTTAAGAAAACTAATTCCAGGCCAGGAACAGTGACTCATGCCTGTAATCCCAGCACTTTGGGAGGCCGAGATGTCTGGATCACCTGAGGTCAGGAGTTCCAGACCATCCTGGCCAACATGGTGAAACCTTGTCGCTACTAAAAACACAAAAAATAATAATAAAATACAAAAATTAGCTGGGTATGGTGATGTGCACCTATAATCCCAACTACTTGGGAGGCTGAGGCAAGAGAATCACTTGAATCCAGGAGGCAGAGATTGCAGTGAGCCAAGGTAATGCCATTGCAATCTAGCCTGGGCAATGGAGTGAGACTCCCTCTCAAAAAAAAAAAAAAAAAAAAAGAAAGAAAAATTTCTCGGCACTATGGGGACATAAATTGGGGGGCGTTTCATGCTGTTCAGAGAGGCAGGGAAACAGCATCCCCTGAGCAGCAGCCACACCTTTGCTAATGCCATTCCCTCTACCAGGTGTTCCTTTTCCCTGAATCCACTAACCTCTTATTCATCAAATATGGCTTCCTTCATGTTTTTTAGACTTAACTTTCTCTTCCTAAATTTCTATTTTTTAACTGTGGTATTTCCCCAATGCAAATACTAAAGCAGAGATTCAAGGAAAATTACTTTATATAAAGGGTACTTATATTACTTATATATTACTTTATATAAAGGGTATACTTTATAAGATATTACTTTATTTAAAAGATATGAAAAACCCCATTGGGGAAGCAGGGAGGTAACATAGGAACAAAGAGGCAGACAGGGGAGAGTGTGTTAAGCCTCAGCAAGAGGCGTCAAGTCCTACGGAAACTTTAGGAAATTGTGTAAAATACACCCCTCGGACTCCTCCTTTCTCGGAGGAGGGTGGGTGGCCTGGAGTTTTAGGCAGCATTTCTCATTAGTCATTGACCAAGGGCTGCTCCCATGGTGCAGGCTCCTGGCACCTCTGGACTCATACATGCTGACAGGTGGACTTGCAGTATTAGAGAAGATTCCTCAGATGCAAACATGCAGAGGCCGCAGTTAGATAGCAGCCGGGGTACGCTGGCTTGGCAGGGGCTGATGGAGATGGGCGGGGCACTGCAAACATCTGCTATCCGGTGCAATCAATGCTGCTGGTTGTTATTAGTAAACAGCTATGCAAGGCCCAAGAGACTGTAGAATTGAAAGAGTGGAATTGGGCCACCTGTCTTCTGGCAGAGAGCAGGTAATGAGTTCCATGTCTCTGCTGAGGTGCCATGCTCCAGCTGAGAGCCCCCTGCAGCATATGGAAACATGAACTGCTAGCCTTTTTGTATAGAAGAGATTCTCTGAACCCACTCGTCAGCAGGACAAAAAGCATTGGGTGGTTTTTAGCCATTGTGCGGGTAGGTTTGTGTCAACCCAGGCACTCTCTGTGACCTTGCGTTGGGCGGGCTTGATTAATTGTGAACAAATGTTCACAGAGATGTCAAACTGAAATGAAAGGGAAGAGAAAGCTAATGAGCCATAACAGATCCTGAAATAACCTGCAGATGAGTCTGATGCTCCTCTTTCCTCTCAGTAATCTTGGTTTTCAATGATCAGGAATTTCTGCTTATTCAAGTTCTTTAAAATGTAGAGCTGTGCTTTCTTTCTACTCACAGAAGCCTCCATGGTAGCCACCTGGGTTCAATGGGACTATATCTTTTCAGTCTCAGGCGGCTGCTAAGGAGTGAGGGAGGAAATCCACTTGTCAGTGATAATTCTTAGTTTTGCTAAGCAGCAGTTTAGAGTCTTAACTTGATATCAAATGGACATAGGTTTTGATTCCTTATCTACCATTAACAAACTTATATGCTGTATAATCTTGGGCAAGTATCTTATGAACTCCCTAAATCACAATTTCCTTGGCTGGATGTGGTGGCTTATACCTGTAACCCCAGCATTTTGGGAGGCCAAGGTGGGTAGATAACCTGAGGTCAGGAGGTGGAGACCAGCCTGGCCAACATGGTGAAACCCAGCCTCTACTAAAAATACAAAAATTAGCTGGGCATGGTGGCACATGCCTGTAATCCCAGCTACTCAGGAGGCTGAGGTGGGAGAATCACTTGAACCTGGGAGGTGGAGGTTGCAGTGAGCTGAGATCATGCCATTGCACTCCAGCCTGGACAACAGAGCGAGACTCCATCTCTCAATCAGTCTACCAATCACAATTTCCTTATCGGTAAAATGGGTCCAGTGATGATGGTGCCCAGCTCAGAGGCTCATGAGGAAATAAAAGGAGTTAAAAATTATTGTCTGAAATATAGGAAACACTCAACAGAGTTAATGCTAATGTTTACATTGTTGTTGAAATTGAAATGGTGGTAACTGCCGTTGTATTAATTGTAGTATTAGTGCCATTTCCTTCCACTGCTGGGTGCAATGGAAAGATCATGGATTTTGGATAGACACAGTCCTCAATCCTAGTTCTACTATTGAATATAACTGCATGCATGTTTGGGTGTTTGAAAACATTTTGTTTGGAAATACTTATAAAACATCAAGAAGTATTTGGAACTGAATAATATATAAAGGCTCAATAAATGTGAGTTTCTTTTCCCTTATCCTTCTTCATTATAGCTTATGTGTATCTAAAGGGGCTATTCTTTTGAGAGTATTTATAAAAGCTTTATGAAAAGTTATTATTTTGTAAAAATCGTTAATAATTGTAGCATGAGAGAAAAATTTCAAACTTCATTTGCTCTGTAAACCAGTGGGCCATGTCACTGAGCCAGTATTTTAAATCTAGTTGTGGTTCACTCACAAAATAATTTTTCTCTTAGAGAATGTGACAGAAGAACAAATTTGTGAGTCTGCAAAGTAAGCCATGACTCAAAGTTTAAAGGGTTAATAGATTAAACAGTCTCATCATCCTAAGAAGCAAAGGACAAGTAAATACACATACATTGTTGTTGCAGCACAGGGTAAACCCAGAATGTTTCAGGTCTAAAAACCGTTAATGCAACATGAAACATGTTTTTCCAATCTGTAACTCCTCAAGTTGGAGAACAGCTTTTGACCCTACATCATTAATTCACAAAACAAAACATTTAATTGCTTGTGAGGAGCAGTTGGCAGAGAACAATTGTTTTCTTCAGAATCCCAGAGGTGGATAATACTCTGCCTGGGAAAGTGAAGGATTTAATGACTCATTACGTGGTAGTGTTTCTATTCAGTTGTGTCTGGTGTACTATAATTTTGGTGTGTCATTTATATGCTGTGATAAAAGTAGTATTAGGGGCCTGGTGCAGTGATGCATGCCTGTAATCCCAGCACTTTGGGAGGCCCAGCAGGAGGATCACAAAGTCAAGAGATCGAGACCATCCTGGCCAACATGGTGAAACCCTATCTCCATTAAAAATACAAAAATTAGCTGGGCATGGTGGTGCACACCTGGAGTCCCAGCTGCTTGGGAGGCTGAGGCAGGAGAATTGCTTGAATTCAGGAGGCAGAGGTTGCAGTGAGCTGAGATCACGCCACTGCACTGCAGCCTGGTGACAGCAAGACTTTGTCTAAAAAAATCCTATTAGGACATAAGTAGAACTAACACTGTCATGGTAGAGGTTACTACCAGTGTATAATTATAAATTCACGTTTTCTGAGTGATACGGTTTATCCTTATACATGTTTGTATATTCTCATACATGTATACGTTCTTATACATGTATATGTTCTTATACATGTATATCTCATAAATGTATATATATTATTATACATGTATAAGAATAAAACAATATCATTTCTTATACATTCTGTTCTTACACATTACAAGAATAAACCACATGTTATTCTGTCATGGTAGGAATTGGTACCATGTAACTTCTACCATGACAGTGTAACAGCACTGACATACATTTTCAACATATGCTTTTATTCCATAAAATATTTTTTATTTTCTAAAAAAAATTAAATTGCCCTTGTTTCCTGCTTTTATATGTGTCTTATCCTAAGCATTTGTTTTTATGTTACTTACCTGCATTATTTGATAGCTTAGGATGAGATCTAAGATCTTTAACCATTTAAAAAGCAATGATGTACTTCAGTGAGGAACAGTCAGGCTGATATGGCTCTAATCTCTGCCATCGTATCTCCCAAACTATGTTGTGGCCTCTTTTCATGTGTGTGTGTCCCATTTAGTCACATCAATAGAATAGAAATATATATATAGTGAACATATGAAAGCTACCTGTCACTCTGAAAACCTAGAATTAAAATGGAGAATTTCTCTATAACCAATGCTCTTTCACCTGTAGTAGGCAACTGAAGGGAATCATCACTTTTTCAAATGTTTTCAACATAGGTATTGTGTTTTTTTTTTTTGGAGAATAAGTCTAGGTGACATTCACAATTAGGAGGATCATACAGCATATGCTTGAATATTGTTTGTCTCCAACTCAGTTACATATGTTAATGTACAAAAAATATGCACGCAGAGCCTACAAGCCTCAGCTCTGTCAAATGCAAACATAGAGCGTAGGCAGCGTATTTTTATTTACTAATGATAAATACTTCTGGGTTTTGACAAATCTCAATTGCAAGACGTGGCAGATGTTCCAATTGTGTGCATCTGGTTTACTTCTTCCCGGTGTACTGTAGGTTTCTATGTCCACATACCCTTCTTTACCCCGACGTTGAAATTAAGTGTGGCAATGTGACTAGTTTCTTTCAAAAAGTGAGTGGAAATGATGTGTGTCACTATGAGCAGAAGCATTTTCAGTGTTCTCTATCATGAAGGCATTTGATTATATGGACAAGTTACGGTCAGTCATCACGTGGAAGACAACAGCCCTGGCAGGTGTCTTTGGCCTGTAGCAAACTGCATCTTTAAGTAATTAACTACCATGGTGTCAAGTTCTGGATTTGGGAATTTGTTCTTACTACAGGATAATCCAGCCTATCATCACTAATGAATATGGACATGAAACAGGCTGATCCATTTGTCCCAAAAGTAGCACTTTGAGTAGGTAGGCAGGCATAGCCTCAATGTTCAGAAGTTGCAATCAGGAAAAATAAGGTCAAGTTGCACAATTTTGAGATCACTTACACAGTTTTCCTCTTCAGGCAGTCCTCTGACTAGTAGAAATATGAATGAATATAAACTCCTGATTAGATTTTCTCATCTCTAAGTGGAAGGTCAAGCCTCATAATCCCATTATCAAAGGAGAAGTACAAAACTGAGTGTCTCAGAAGACTCTAAATAGATGAAAGCTATTTTTCAATTATAATCTGTTTTTTTTTTTACATCATGATAGTTAAATAAAGCTTCCATCATATCCTTGAGATTGAGTGAGTTTATCCAAATATTCAAAGTCCTATTTTATTTTCAACTTACAAATAATATTTTCATAACTAAAGAGAAGGCTCTGCATATTTGTTTGCCATATCAGATTAAAATGCTAGTTATTTTTTTTTTTTACCCTATTGGGAAGTCTTGTTTATCCTGTTGGGATATTCTGTCTCAAAATATAAACTACATGATAAATTTTAGATTCTCATTGTTGGGCTCTCATTAGGGTCTCAATGATATAGGTAGTTCCCTCTTGAGCAGCTGAAATAAGGTGCAATAAGTGGCCCTTCCTATTGCCAAGACATGTCAAAGCACCATGGACAAAAATATAAATAGCAATTGCAAATAAGAACTGTGTATCAAAAGTTCGAAGAACAGATGCACCAATTTGTAGACGCCATAGTCCAAGGTTAGCTATGCCATTAAGCTGTTTCTTACGCAGGTAACCATATGAAGCCTGCTCCAGGGTTTATTACAGCAAAGACTGATTTATATCACTAAGGACTCCTCTTTGACAATGCTGAAAGTGATAGATTTTATAGGAAGTGGAAAATTTCTAATCCTTGCTTCTTTTTTTTCTCTATGGCTGTTTTTCTTTCATCTGGATAAATGTCATTCAAACTCTTCATTTCTAGCTACAAGATTTTGAAAGCTTAAGAATTAAAAAATACTCTTTGTAATTTTTTTAAAGGAGTAAATTTGGAAGAAAGTAACGTTATGAAATGTTCCTTTTATATTGTTTAATATTTTTCTCATAAAACAAAAGCATTCTTAATTTAGAAAATTAAGAAATCAAAAAAATTAACAGGATTAAAATATTAATAAAATAATAGCCAACATGAACTAGAAAATTAATCCTCATAAAATCACCTGCAATCATACCACTCAGGAAAATGCAATTAACATTTCCCTTCAATCTTATTTTCCATGAGACTGATCTTATTTTCTGTATAAATTTATACTTTGTGGCATTTATTTTGAAGACAAATTTATGGATTTAATTCTTTGAAATCATAATTTTGAAGGATATGTAACATTTCATTTAAACATACCTATAAAGTTTTATATATTTGTTTTCATTTCCTTAGTCTATATTATTTCATGTTATAAATAACCCATAGTTAATATTCTTATAGATTTTTCTTTGACAATATTCGGAAAATCAGACATAAGATTCTGAAAAGTGTAATCAATGAACTTGAAAAATCTAAGGATCATGAAATATATAGCCAGTTTGCTCTTGAGGAAATATTATAACAGTTTGCTTCACCACCACTCATTTATTTTATATGTGTCTTATTCACTTCATCCATAGTGTTCTGAGGTTGAAGACATAATGGAAAATAAGATGGAAATAGTAATGCACCAAAATTTAGCTTCAGGTGATATTTTCCCAAATTCTGTTCATTGTCTGTGGCTTTTTCCTTCAAGTTTCTAATCTAAATGCATTCTGCAGCATCATTCCTGCCACTCCCAAAATTGAGTGAAGTCAGTGGTTATGTGATTCTATGGATTCCTACCTATATCTACTCAGCTTAACAATGTTAGTAATATGAACAAGATATGTCATTTGACTTTGCAATTAATATTTAGAATTCAGTTTCAAATATAAATAGACTTCCACATTATAACTTTGAACATACTTTATAATTTATGTATTGAATTAAATCAGAAATCAGTTAAATGGAAAACAAAAATTAGATAAAACAGACAATATAGCTGGTTCTTTGAAAAGATAAAAACTGCTAAGCCTCCAGCCAAGCTAAGAATAAAAAGAAACAAATTACCGATATCAGAAACAAAAAAGGGCCCTTACCACTGACACCATGAAAAGTACAAGGGTAATAAAGGAATACGAAAAACAATTTTATGACCACAAATTTAAAAACTATAAAATAGATGAGTTCTTTCAAAGACACAAGCTTTCAAAACTTACTCATAGAGAGATACCAGCCTGGGCAACATGACAAAACCACATATTTACCAAAAAAGATACAAAAATTATCTGGATGTGATGGCATGCACCTATAGTCCCAACTACTGAGAAGGCTGAGATGTGTGGATTGCATGCCATTCATCTATTAAAAATTGAATGAATAATTAATAGTCTTTCAAAAAGACAGCATGAGGCTCAGATAGCATCACTGGTGAATTCTGTCAAATGTTTAAAAACAAATGATAAAATCTATTTTAGAAGATAGAAGCACAGGGAACATTTTCTAACTTTGTGAGGCTAGCATTACCCTAATATTAAAGCCAAACAAAGACATTAAAAGAATGAAAAAAGCTACACACCAATATCCCTCATGAACATACATGTAAAAATCCTCATCCAAATATTGCCAAATTAATCCAACATTGTGTAAAAATTATTATACCCAAAACACCATAGAATTTATTCCAGATATGGAAGGCTGAGTCAACACAGGAGATTCAATTAGGGTTATGTACCACATCAACAGGCTAAAGCAGAAAAATAATGTCATAGTATTTTAGAAAATCTAATAACTATTCATTATAATTACTCTCAGCAAAATAGAAATAGAGGAGAACTTCTTCAACTTGATGAATAACATATTTTTATAACCTACAGCTACTATTATACTTAATGGTAAGGAATCAGATACTCTCCTAAGATTGAGGAAAAGCAAGGTTGTTTCCTTTCTCTCCTCCTGTCAATATCATAATGGAAGTCCTAGCTAATGCAATAAGATAAGAAAAGGATATAAAATGTGTATAAATATTGGGGAAGATGAAAAATAGTTTTTTACACATGACCTGATTGTCTATGTAGAAAATACAAAAATAAAACAAGTTAGGGGTGAGATGAGAAGAGAGGAAATCTATTGAAACTAATAAGTGTTTATGGCAAGGTTACAGGATACAAGAATAATATACAAAAGTCAATTGATTTCCTATATGTTCATAATGCTCAGTTGAAATTTAAAATTAAAACCAAAGCTTAACTTACATTGGCATGAGTAAAATAAAATACTTGGGTATAAATCTAACAAAGTATGTACAACAATACAGAACTCTGAAAGTAATCAGCAAGATCTAAATAAATAAAAGGCTATTCTCTACTTACGGATTGGAAGACTTAATAAAATGAAGATGTCACGTCTTCCCAATTTGAGTTATAGATTAAATGCTGTATCAATTAAAATTGCAGCAAGCTATTTTGTAGATATTCACATACTTACTCTACAGTCTATATGGAAAGACTGAAAGAATAGCCAATATAATAGTGGAGAACCAAGTTTAAAGACTCACGTAACTGAGTTTAAGACTTACTATAAATCTACAATGTGTGACATGGCAAAAGAAAAGACACACAGAACAATGGAATAGAATACAGGGCCTAGAAATAGACCCACACAAAAAAAATCACCTCATCTTTGACGAAGAGGCAAAGACAATCCAATTTAAATCTAATTTAAAACAACAAAACAAGACAGTCTTTTCAAGAAATGGTGCTGGAATGTCCTTATGTTAAAAAAAAATAGGCACAGACCTTTTATCTCTCAGAAAAATTAACTCAAAATGAATTGTAGACCATATTATAGACACTCTGATGAAACAGAATGGGTTCCTACCCAAAATTTGGTTCAGATGTTAACGCTGAAGGTACGAACACACATATTATTTGCATGTGAGGCATTTGGGGAAGAACAAGGCAGACTGTCCTGCTAGACCAAAAATGGCTTGAGAGAAAAGAAGGTAGAGTATCTTGAAGTATTTATGGTGGGAGATATGGGGCCTGTGTGGTGGGTCTCCTACCTGGACAGGGGCCTGCTGGTTTGTACTTTCTGCCGGTACCAAAGGAGGGTGCAGCTGGGCTTCGTGTCAATTGGCCCATGTGTGGAGCAGAAGGGGACAAGTGATGTCTGAAGTCTGTCAGCAGTCAAACATCAAAAACTGGAGTTGCACTTTTTATTACAGTTTACTCCAGACGTTTAACTGGTGACTGACTCCAATGTGCCTTTAAAAAATTGAATGGAATTTGAAGTTGCTTAAGTTAGCCGTTATGCTACTTTATAAGGCCTGTAGCCTGCAGCCATTAGGAGAGGGTCTTTTGAATATTTTGTTAAAGGGCTAAGCTTTGTACATTCTGAAAAGTTAAATAAATGCCTACATCAAGATCAGTAATGTCTGGAAGTCTAAAAAGGATGAGTGTCGTGGTGAGGACTTGTGTTTGGCTTTAGTATGTGTAAAGACACATGCAACCTTTATATTTTGAATATCTTTGAGGCAAAAGATTCCCAAAGTTATTTTCTTCAAAGGGGGCAATTTTACACAAGATATTATTGTAGCTACTATTGGCCAGATCAGATAACCAGACCACTGGCAATGACCCAAGAGTGTGTAAAAATGTGCAGATGGCACTAATTATTGACCAGGGAATCCAATACTAAGATAACTGCCAGAAGTTAGCACAGTTTTGCTGATCCTTGTGTCCCATCCTTTATTAGGGATATCGCGGCTAAGGGATGAAAAGCAATAAGTCTTCATGCACTCCATTGCATATAGTGGTGGGGATATCACCTGTAAATTATATGAGCGCCCACTGCTGTCCGCTCAGTTGATTGCAAGGGGCTGCCCAGGTAGCTGAGGTGTTTGGGAGACAGGTCACCTCCTCCAGCACCATGACATATGTCAACAGACTAAGTGAGGGCAAGGAGACCACTCCCTCAAGCATAGAAATTTGCCAGAGGGTCCAGGTCTGGCTTTATTCTATTGAAAGGACTCTTTGGTAGCATCTGTGTTGAACTTCCATGACCCAAATTCTAATGGCAAGCTGAGAATGGAGGGTCAAAGCTCAGAGTATGTGACTTCCCAGGAAGCCCAGTATGTTACCAGCAATGGCTGCTTTATTGGTATATAGCGGAGGGTAAAGGAGGCTAGTTTCTTGGCACAGGATCCCATGGATACTTTTTGGACTTCATGGATGGTCCAGAGACTGCAGGAGGTATGAAAGGAGTTGATGAAGTGTCTACATTGAAGGAATGTCTGGAGACACAATTGTATTGCAATTTGGACAGATTCTAGAGTGCCTGGTTCAGGGGAGCCCCCTTCAAGGTAGACAAGTCTCAAAGTAACAGCATAACTGCACATAAGTAAAATTTGTAAATGATGGACACAGTTTTTGCCTTCATGTCCCCAAAAGGCCTAAAAGATGGGGCTTGTTTTAACATTGTGGGTGCTTAAAAGTTAAATAGCTGTTTCTTGACAGTGGCGGAATGGAGCAGCTGTGTTTACCAAGTCATTTTCTAGCATATAGCCAAAGTGGCAGGGCCTTGCACTGTGTGGGGAGTAATGTCCCATTCACTTTTGGTGAGTTTATTTTTAAGTGTTTTTATTTCCCTAATGAGCATGTCAAAGGCATCCCCTCAGAGCAGAATGTCATCAGTTTCACCTGATGACATTACACCTGCACTCTTGGAGAAAATTGGGTACAGTTCACATCTGTATGTGATGGCAAGGAAGGCTGTGCAGGTACCCATGGAGAGCTGGAGAAAGTTGTACCATGCCTCTTTGAGGGGAAGGTAAACCGCAGCTGGCAGGTGATTGAGATAGGCACTGAGCAGAACACTTTAACCAAATCTACAATAGCAAAATGCTTACCAATAGCAAAATACTTAATCAATAATATTGACTACAGGAACCGTAATGGGTGAAACTATGGCATTAAGGTTCCTGTAGTGCTGTGAGGAGCCATTCCTGTTTTCCTCATTTATCAATAGGCACAATTGGGCTGTTAAATGGAGAAACAGTGGTCTAGCTGGTCTTGTATAATGTGTTTCAATTGTTGAAGGCCCTATTTTAATTTACGTGGAACCAGTAACTTTCAGCTGAGAGAGGAGTGATTTGTGCGGTCTCATTTTGCCAAGTCAGTTTGTAAGTGTCAAAGAATTAATTTAAGTTTAATATATTGCTCAGAGTGTCCAAGCCTGCTATGAGATATTTTTGAGCAATGTTTGCCAAGGCCATGGAAATTTAGACAAGGTAGTAGTTCCAGCAGTTAAGACAAGACAAAATTCCTTGCCCTTTATTTTGTGTCCAGTAACTCCCCTGGTATTATAGGGTATACCTTGTTAAATTTAGTGGGATGACGAGGTATTACTGTTATTTGAGCCCCATTGTTGATAAAGGCCATGAAGTTTTGCCATTGTTACCTTTCAGCAGATGTTAAGGTTAATTCAAAACCTATGTTAGTAGGGTGTAGAAGCCAATCAGCAACCATTTATATTTTAGTATATATTAGTAAATTTTGGATTACATTTGGGTCAAATTGTGGACCTCTGTTTCATTTGTTGTGGGTGGTGGTGTTTCCTTCCCATATCTCCACATTTCCAGATGCTCTGTTTCTGCCCCATGAGTGTGGTTTTTGGATGTATTTTGGGAAGAGAGTTCTATCTTGCTTATATTTATAAATTTCCTTATTCAAAGAGATTCAAATCCATATCATCAGGGCAATGGTTTCTTTATAGGATCTAAGGACCCCAGTTTAAGCTACGTTTGGATTAACTCCTATTCTGTACCATAAGACTGCTAGGAGTGTTCTTCCTAATAGCCATGTTAATAGAGGCTTGTTTTGCTTGCAACAGAGGCACAGATAGCGGAAGCAAATGCATTTTTGGGACCATATAAAGAGCAATCTGCCTTTAGGAGTATGGATCTCAGCAACTCAATGCTTCAAATAATGACTGGTCTTCAAATAGGGACTGCTTTTCCTCCACAAAAGTCACTACTTGATGGGCCCATATGACACACAGTGGCATTCCATTGAGAAACTATTAAACAGGAGCCGGCAGCTGGTAGGGACACACCACCAGTAGTCCCAAGATAAGACATTTTGCCTGAGCCTGCATTAGTTGCAGCTTGTACTAGAATTGAGAAGTACAATTAAATCTAAGATACCCAAACAGGCCTGGGCTGAGACACAGGCCTCAGTCACTATAAGAAAGACCCCAGTCCCATACTCCTGTCCTGAAGTGCCAGTTAACCAAACTGCTGACTTAGGTCCATTAAATCTATAACAGAAATGTGCTAAAACTCAGAAAATACAGCACAAAGCAGCACAGCTCAATGAGCAATTTATCAAGCAGGCAGCAGAACTAGCTAGCCAAAGCAAGAAGAGAAAGACACCTGAAACGTTAATCACCATCTGCGGAGGTCTGTTCTGTAGACCCTGACTCACAACAGATGAGTGAAATACTCTCTCACACAAAATACAGTGTAAGAGTCAGGCTAGGGGGTCATCAGATGCTTTCAGAGGGCAATTGCAGCTAACTGGTGACGACTTGCTGCACCTCCTCACATTTGTTCAGTATAGATTTAATAGCACAGGTTCTAAGTCAACATGCTTGTAGGTAATTAATATGGTTAAAAGAGTGGTTTTACCAATGATAAAAGGTTTTGGTTCTGGGGCCCAGAATAAACACCATTAATGGGTAATTCCTAATTCCTCTCCGACCTCCCCCCAAGAGGACCATCTAGCACAAAGTTTCCATGAGTAAACAATTTAGGGTAGGGACAAAGGAATGCAGGGTAGACAGACTTAACTGGGGAAGTTTTATTATCCTAATCTTTTCCCTATGACTTAATGCTCTAATGTAACAACTGACTGCCTTCAGCACACTCCATAAGTTAATAAAAACCTTTAGGCCTTCCAAAGGTTTGAGACTATAATCTTATAGCCTCCCTAATTTTTCCCTTAAAATTTTGCCAGCCTCCCTGAGTGAATCCCAACAGACACCCAGGGTAGTGGTTAACTTCCAAACATCTCACTTAAGGAGCCAATTATTCTAAAGTAAAGATGAACTTCGCTCCAAATTTAACCTGCATGTCAAGATTGGTGACGCCACACACACACCATGATGGTATGAAAAGTTGTATGACTTATATGATGAGGCTTTCAGGGCAGAGCATAACAGACTACCTTGGGTTGAAATGGCTTGAAAAAGCAGGAAAAAGAGAAAAGCCTAGGGTATTTATGGTGAGAGAGTCTGGTTCTGGTAGAGGGTTCCTGCATGCAGGCAAGGGGTTATGTATTTGATCTTGTTAGTGTCAAAGTAGGGATCACTGAGCTTCTTATCAGCTTGCCAAGACATATAACAAGAGGAGAAGAATGAGTGGTAAGACTTAAAAGCTGTCAAAAGTCAAGTATCAAATAACAGAATTAAACTCTTTATAATTAAACTCTTCATAAGCTTTACTATGCAACTTCTAGAAGAAAACAGAAAATCTAGGTAATTTTGTGCTGGTGATGAATTTTGGATATAACACTAAAAGTATGGTCCATGAAAGAAAAAAAACTGATGATGTACTTTATTAAAATTAAAAACTTCTGCTCTGTGGAAGAACAGTTAAAAGAATGAAAAGACACACCACACAGTGGGTAAAAATATTTGGAAAACACATTTTTGATTAAGGACTTGTATCCAAATGCACCAGGGACTCTTAGAGCACGACATGGTACAGCCACTGAGGAGAGTTGGGTGGTTCATTGCAACGCTAAGCACAGTCTTACCATGCGGTCAAGCCATCATCATGCTCTCTCATATTTACCTAACTGACTTGAAGACTATGTTCACATAAAAACCTGCATATGAATATTTATAGCAGCTTCATTCATAATCACCAAAAACTAGAAGAAGCAAAATTGTTCTTCAATAGGTGAATGGATAAGCAAACTGAAGTGCATCCATACTATGGAATACTATCCAATAATATTAAAAAATGTTCTATGAAGCCACAAAAAGGCATGAAGAGACCTTACACATGTGAGTCTAAGCAGAACGAGGCAGTCTGAAAAAGCTGCATGCTTTTTAAATTATATATAATTTCAATTACCGTTTTCTTTCTGTATCTACATAGGGTTGGTTCCAGGATACTCCCCATACTCCCCACCCCTCATGGATACCAAAATCTACAGGTTCTCAAGCCCCTTATATAAAACGGTGTAAGATTTGCCCATAACCTAAGCATGTTCTCCCATCTATTTTAAATTATCTCTAGATTACTTAAAATACCTAATACAATGGAAATGCCATATAAATAGTCGTGTTGGTTTTTATTTGTATAATTTTGATACAAATAAATTATTTGTATTGTTAATTTTTATTGATTTAAAAATATATATATATATACCTTCAATCCAAGGTTGAATGAATCCAAAGATAGAGAGCATGGAGACACAGAACCCACAGATAAGCAGGGCCAATTGGATATGATATTTTGGAAAATAAAAACCTATAGAGAAGTAAAACATCAGTGATTGTTGGGGGAGATGGGAGGTGTTGAATAAATGAAGCACAGGGGATTTTTAAGTGAATGATAGTACTCTGTGTGACTCTGAAAGGTAAACACATGACTTTACACATTTGTTTAAACCCAAAGAAATTTATAGCATGTAGAATAAGCCTTAATGTGTACACATGTTTAAAAACCAATTAGGGTATTAATGACTACCAGGAAGGAATGCATTTTGTCCTTAATGGCTACCAAGATGGTATGCATTGTGTCACAAAGTAAATATTTAACTGTATTACAAATGTATAAAACAATCTCAGTAAAGAGAGTGCTAAAAGTTGCTGTCCTGAGTAACTTTAGAAATGTTTAGTGTGCAAAGCTGAAGGCAAAGGAACTTGATCTAAGCAATGTACTCTAGTTGATAAAGTTATTTCTCATGGTGGCATAGGTTAATACTTTTGATACTGCTATATATATACACCAGAATTAAACAGTCGAGTAAATGGATGGCAGATGATAGAAGGCAGGTTTCTCACTTTTGGAGTGGAAATTAGCAGATAAGGACATAAAATGACCCATGTGGTGATGGATGAAGTTTGGAGACATCACTGTTAACTCGTGTTTACCTTAATATAGCTACAAATGGTTCATACAGAAATATTAGTAAATATGTGTGTATACAGGTTAGCATATGCACATATATTTCCATGCTCTATTTCCTGAGAGGGAGGCTAGAAGCCATGATACCTGAGAAATAACAAGCATACCTAGTAACCATGTCTTGGTTTATAATACTGTTCCCTAATAAGTGGAACCAGGGATCCTCAGAATTTGGCTGATTCTAGGTATGGGAGAAAGAAATACATAGGATGATCCTGGAGCATCTTGTAGTAACAGAGAGTAAGAAAATGCTCCAAGAAAAAAGAGAACCCACATTGACAGGCTATGCCAAAAATAAAGAAAAAAAATCCACAGGAGCCAACGGAAAGAGCTTCCAGTGTGGCTGCAGCTAAAACAATTTGAGCAACAAGATACATTACATAACATTGGATTATTACTGGAAGCCTAAGATAAAATTTTACAAATCTATCTTATGTGCAGCCTGTGCATAGTCACTTTCTTCCAGAGAATACAGTAAAATTTTTTTAAAGGGATAATAAAGGAACTGTGTTTTGGAGAAAGAAGGCGAACATTAGCCCAACCAAGTGGTCAAAGTCAGTATCAATAGTGACAAATGATTTTGATGGAATGTACCCTTGCTATGATGTGATGAAAATGGCACTTTGCCTCTATAAAGAGAAGATATTAAAGTTATAATAAAATCCATAACCCCAGTCTACTCATGAGGATAACATCATACAAAGTCCAACAGAAAAGCATTCTACAAATGATAGACCAGTACTCCTTAAAACTGTCAAGTTCATTTAAATCAGGGAAAATCTGAAAATCAAGATTTTAAATACAAATCAATAATTTTTAAGAATTCCTATATTTAAATTTTCTCTTCTGATTCCAGGAACATTTAGTTTTTCCATTAATTATTTTTTTCTTTTGTTCCTCAATGTAACTTATAATTTTCTCCTTTTAGGTATTAGACATTATCTTGCTGACTTATAACTGGATATTTTATTTTTTATTTATTTTTATTTTTTTTTTATTTTATTTTTTTTGAGACGGAGTTTCACTCATGTTACCCAGGCTGGAGTGCAATGGCGCGATCTCGGCTCACCACAACCTCCACCTCCTGGGTTCAGGCAATTCTCCTGCCTCAGCCTCCTGAGTAGCTGGGATTACAGGCATGCACCACCATGCCCAGCTAATTTTTTGTATTTTTAGTCGAGACGGGGTTTCACCATGTTGACCAGGATGGTCTCGATCTCTTGACCTCGTGATCCACCCGCCTCGGCCTCCCAAAGTGCTGGGATTACAGGCTTGAGCCACCGCGCCCGGCCTTACTGGATATTTTGTAATCATTTGCAATAGAGTGCTTTATTTAAAACAATTTCTGGTATATCCTTTATTCAATCATTCAGACAAAATGTATTGATTACATGCTATATGCCAAGCAATATGTCAGGCACTCAGAATGAAAAGTAGAAAAGACTGCCATAGCCACTTCCTTTAATGGGGTTTTATGTTATTAGGGAAAGTAGAGAAAAAAACAGATAAATGGACAAATACACAAGATACATGTGTTTTAAGAAATAAAGAGGAAATTTGTGTTAAAGAGCAAAGAAATTTTGGTGATGAAAATAGCACCTAAATGTGGATTTTTTTAACCATTCAAAGAAACACTGACTCCTATAGAATGCACTCATTAAGTCTGCCAGTGCAGATATGATACACTTAGCACTGTTCCATGAGTCTAAATCACCTGTTCTTTGTTTTTAGAGTTGCAGATCTTCTGATCTGGCACTTAAAAAGAAAGAGATAGTCCTTCATTCTCTAGTTTGTTTCAAGATGTTGCATTTATATTCTAATGGAAAACGGAGTTAATCTTTGATAGGCATAGAATATACATGTGTGTGTACATGCACACAGATACACACGCACGTATATGTATATATGTGCTCACTGTTCAAAGACCACCAGGAACTCATCTATGGCTGTGAACACGTTAGGTTTCATTCTTGGTGCCGCTAGGGAGACCACACAATCTGAGAATCATTGAAGCATTTCAGTGAAATGCTATGAGATAGGACTTCTTTCAGACTTTGGCCTTGGTTTAGGTGATTTTGGTGAAGATACAAGGAAGCAGAGATTTTTCTCTAGATTGGATGATATCAGAAGTCATGGGCCAGTTCTATGGCTGGATACTTTAATAAATATTATCTAGAAAAAGGCAGACTATAGTGAGGTTGGAGCCATAATTAATAAATAAGCATCAATCACTCATACTAGCCAAGAGTTAGGGAATGTAAGGTGCCACATGGTATACCGTGACCTTGCTTTTGTCTGTGATTAGACAAAAATACAAAGTGGTCTTGCTTTCACTCTATTTTATGGTCACACACTGGCCTTCTCAAATGTTGTTGTTTTGTGAGATTGCTCATGTTCAACAAGAGAACATCAAGTTTTAGCTGTGAGCAAAATATAAAATACTAATGAAATATATATATTTAAACAAACATACATATCTCATGCTATAAACATCTCATCTAAAAAAGCAAGCAAGCGTAATATATGAATAAAGAGAGACATTGACAGAGACTTTCAGATACTGAAAATTTCCTCTCTTCACTACCAATATGCAAACTCTGCGGCTTATCTTGCCTCCAAAGTATCAGCTACAATCTGCTGATTTCATTTGTTCTCTGAAAAAGGAAAAAGTTACTACATGGACTTATTAGAAAACTATAGGAGGCCATGGTGAGAAATTTGAGTATCTTTGTAAAAGCAATTAAGGTTGAAATTTAATAAGTACATGAAAGTAAAGTGTCTTAGGTTTAGAAATATCACCCTGGGAAAAGAAGAACGGGTTAAAATGGAGCAAAACCAGAAAGCCAAGGCAACAAGTGAGCCAGGAGGCACTGCCAGGGCAGACATGATGCACTTAGCAGTGTTCCATGAGTCTACATTGCCCGTTCTTTTAGAGTTGCAGATCTTCTGATCCGGCACTTTAAAGAAAAAGAGATATTCCTTCATTCTCTAGTTTATTTCAAGATGTTGCATTTATATTCTAATAGTGAAGGGCTAGAGAGCTCTGATGTGAATACCCCTAGTCGCCCCCCCCCAACCCCGGGCTTTAGTAGGCAGATATAATGGGACATGACAGGTAGTTAAAAATAGGAGTGAGAGACAGACTTGCAAAGGTGTCTCACGAATCTCCTATAAATATAACTGAATTCATGTAGGTGATCGTAATGGCAAAGGTTTAAAAGGCTGGTGGCAGCTATTATTTGATGACAATGCTGTCATTGTGTTTCATCCTCACTTTTCTCCCAGCCATGAGTAGTGCTTCCCTTACTTTATGACCAGTAGCTTTAAATTCGCCTACAAAATGCAGAGGGCAACTACCTGTTCATTGCGGCTCACAGATTTAACCAACCTTTGTTCTGCTTACACATGCGCTGGATGTGTGCAGTGATTTTCTCATGGAAACTGGGTCATCTTCCAGCACTGGTATTTTCTGTTAAGCAAATAGCTTATCATTCACAACTGAGCACAGCTCTGTCCTCATATTCTTCCTCAAAAATGAATGCCTTGCCTTTTAGCAGTGTTCCATGAGTCTAAATTGCCTGTTCTTTATATTTAGTGTTGCAGATAAATAAATAAAGTACAAATAAATGTGGTCTTGAATTAGCCCCTCTCGAAAATATCTTGTCTCATCAATTCCTGGAGGTGTTAAAACCACCACCACCACAGCACCATTCAGTGCCTTTTCTTGAGCATTCCATTTATGGAGAGTCAATGAAAGTCCTACAGAATTAAAAAAGAAAAAAAACTTTGAGGCCGGACCCAGTGGCTCATGTCTGCAATCCCAGCACTTTGGGAGACTGAGGTAGGCGGATCACGAGGTCAGGAATTTGAGACCAGCCTGACCAACATGGTGAAACCCCATCTCTACTAAAAATACAAAAATTAGCCGGGCATGGTAGCACATGCCTATAATCCCAACTACTCAGGAGGCTGAGGCAGAAAAATCACTTGAATCCAGGAGGCAGAGGTTTCAGTGAGTAGGATTGCACCATTGCACTCCAGCCTGCGACAGAGTAACACTAAGACTCTGTCTCAAAAAAATAACAAAAACAAAAACCTTGAAAATCAGGTCTCTGCCCTCAAAATTTTATTAAATGAACAGAGGAGAAAGAATAACATCATGAATAGAAATTATGAAAAATATGATACAAACTGCCTTTAATGGATGAATGAAGTTGCATGCATGTCCTGGAAAAAATAAAATTGGCCAAAAAAACAAAGTAGCATTTGTCATTGACCCATGCTGATTTAATACTTTGAAATTTAACTTCTTGTGAATGATCACTTATTAAGATATTGGATAAAGAGGAAAAGCAGCTTCATAAATCTGAGAAAGAAAGGCTCATTTGTCATTTGCAAATGTTAACAATAACAATAAAAATAGCAATAGCTATCATGTTAGGCTCTGAGAAGGACCTTTTGTAGATGCTGTGTTTAATTTGTAAGACAATAAAATAGGATTTTATGGATGATAAAAATTGAAAAAAGCTACATAAAGTGTCCAATGTAAAAGTCACATGCCTGGTAAATGATGTTCCTTACTGATTTATACAATCATAGTCTTAGTCCTAATTTATTCCAGTTTATTGGCATTCAGATAGATGCAGACTAGAATGTTTACTTAATTTAATAAATATTTATTGAGCATGAAATGTATGCTAAGTAGTAGTCACTGAAGGAAAAGCATGATATACAGACTAAAGTAGTTAACAGTAGAATCCTGGAAGTAATTGGGGTGATTGCAATCTGATAAAATGGTTTATGAAAGGTTACCAGAGATTTGTCAAATATGAGGGTTTGGAGGAGTAGGCTTGGCTAACTTTCTGTCCAAGGTCTATCTTTCTGTTTATTTTTCATAAGTGACACAGCTGAGAGAAAGCTGAGTTCACACCGCTGAGGTGTTCCTTTAAGAGATAATGACAATACCCACATAAGGAAAACTCCGCATGAATAGGCTGTCCTAGTCTCAAGACACAGTGTTATGGTGTTACTTTTTCCACACTCTCAATTTTGCAACAAATAATGATGCTCCTTTATTGTTGTAATAAAACAAAAATGTACATGAATAAGGCATAGGCACGTAGGAGAAATATTACTGAGTGGAGCTCCTGGGTCCTTTTTGGGATTAGGTTTTCCAGCTGCCCAGGCATGGATTCATTGTGTGAATGGGTTAGACCGCACCCAGCCTCCTGACATCCTTTCTAGGAACACCACTGGTACTGAAAAGCAGTTTCGTGAGATTCAAATATCAGTCTTTCCACATCACTGCTTTTGCCATTTTTTGATCACAGAAACCTCAGAAGGCAGCCCTCCTGATTCCTAGAGAAAAGCTCACCTCTTCTGATCTGGCACTTTAAAGAGAAAGAGATATTCCTTCATTTTCTAGTTTATTTCAAGATGTAGCATTTATATTCTAATAGTGAAGGGCTAGAGAGCTCTGATGTGAATACTTTTCCCTCTCTGACACAGTTATCTTTTTATTGCTGTTCTCCATCATTTCTTTTTCCTTTCTTTATATAATAAAAACAAAGCACTACCTCCCCCAAACCACCAAAAATGAGATTTGAATGTCTATATTCTCAAAATGTTTCTTTAACACTTATTTCTTTTTCTACTTTAATCGATTTAGAAGCTGCAAAAATTGAAAGCTTTGATTTTTTTTTTAGAGTGCCATCTTCTAAAGCCAATTTCTGACATTAAATGGAAATCATATCTAGCATAATGGCTGGCTTAATACAACCTATTATGTTTATAGAAATCTCTACTTTTATTTCAGCAGTGTATTCGATTTCTGTGTGCATGAAATACACACAGCATTAGAAACAATTTTTAAATTCCAAGTTACTAATTCTTAAAGTAGAAATCATCATTCTACTTTTGCTATTTTATTTATGATGTCTTGTGAAAATATAATTTTGAATACATATTGACTTTTTAATATGTTCTTTATACAAGGGCTAGATGTGACTGCAAGTGTCATAAGGCAATATTTCAGAATGAATCATAAGCATGTTCATAAATGAGCACATTAAATCAATTTTTTCATTTGTTATTTTGTTTTCCTGATTTTCATTATTGTATTGTCTATATTTTACTTTTTAAAAATAATTTCAACTTTATAGATTAAAGGGTACATGTGCAGGTTAATGGGTACATTGCATGATGTCAAGTATTGGGGCCCAAATAATCCCATTTCCCAAGGTACTGAGCACAGGTGTATGCATGAATATATAATAGGTGGTTTTTCAGGCCATGCCTCCCTCCCTTCTTCCCTCATCTAGTAATCTCCAGTGTCTATTCTCATATTTATGTTTGTGTGTACTCAATATTTAGCTCCCACTTATGAGTGAGAAAATGTGATATTTGGTTTTCTGTGCCTGCATTTATTCACTTTTGTTAATGGCTTCCAGCTCCATCCATGTTGCTACAAAATATATGATTTCATTTTTTATGACGGCATGGTATTCCATGGTGTGTATGTACCAAATTTTCTTTATCCAGTCCATTGTTGAAGGGCACCTAAGTTGATTTCATGTCTTTGCTATTATGAATAGCACTGCAGTGAACATACAAATATGTTTCTTTTTGTCAGTATGAATTATTTTCCTTTGGGTATGTATCCAGTGGTAGGATTATTGGGTCAAAATGGTAGTCTTGTTTTAAGTTTTTTTTTTTTTTTTTTAAGCAGTTGCCAAACTGCTTTCCACAGTATCGAACTAGTTCGCATTCTCACCAACAATGTATAAGTGTTCCATTTTCTTTGCATCCTTGCCTGTTTGTTGGTTTTTAACTTTTTAGTAATAGCCATTCTGACTGGTATGAAATTGTATCTTATCATGGTTTTGATTTGCATTTCACTGATGATTCATGATGTTGATCATGTTTTCTTGTTTACTGGCCACTTGCATTTTTTCTTTTATGAAGTATCTGTCCACATTCCTTGCCTATTTTTTAAATGAGATTGTTTTTTGCTTGTTGATTGTTTAATTTCCTTGTAGATTCTGGATATTAAACCTTTGTCACATGCATAGTTTGTGAATATTTCCCCCCATTTTTGTAGATTGTTCTGTTGGTAATTTCTTTTGATGTGCAGAAGCTCTTCAGTGTAATTAGGTCCTACTTGTCAATTTTTGTTTTTGTCAAAATTGCTTTTGGGGGCTTGACCCAAAATTCTTGGCCAAGACCAATGTTGAGAAGGGAATTTTCTAAGTTTTCTTCTAGGATTTTTATAGTGTGAGGTTTTACATTTAAATATTTAATTCATGTTGAGTTAATTTTTATATAAGATGAGAGGTCAGGGTCCAGTTTGGTCTTCTGAATATGGATAGACAGATATCCCAGCACTTTTTATTGAATATGGAGTCCTTTCTTCATTGCTTATTTTTGTTGATTTTTTTCAAAGATGAGATGTTTGTAGGTATATCCGTTTGTTTCTGGGTTCTCTATTCTGTTCCATTGGTTGATGTGTCTGTTTTCATACAAGTGCCATGTGATTTTGGTTACTACAGCATTGTAGTATAGTTTGAAGTCAGATAATGTGATGCCTCCAACTTCGTTCTTTCTGCTTATGATTGCTTTGGCTATTAAAGCACCTTTTTGGTTCCATGTAAATTTTAGCATAGATTTTTCGAATTACGCAAATAATGACATTGGTATTTTGATAGGGATAGCTTTGAATCTGTAAATGCTTTGGGCAGTATGGCCATTTTAATGATACTGACTCTTCCAATCCGTGAGTATGAAATGTTGTTTATTTGTTTGTGTCATCTATGATTTCTTTTAGATGTATTCTATGGTTCTTCTTATAGAGACCTTTTACCTCCTTAGTTAAATGAGTTCCTAGGTATTTCATATTTTGCAGCTACAGTAATGCATTTTAGCTTTGGTTTACATTGGGCAATATCATAATTGTTTTGTATTTTTTACATTATCAGAATTTCAAAATTTCAGTTTTATTTTCCTTTGATATATTTTATTATTTATTGTTTTAACTTCAGAATCTGAAACAAAATGTAAAATTTAGTTCAATTCAACACATACTTAGTAGAAACAATGTTCAAGTTTCAGAAATGTCTTAGAGAAATAAAAAATATTTAAATCTTCATAATTTTGTGGTAATGGATAATATACACATGTAAGTAATAAGTGTGAGTGAATTGGCCAGGTTCCTTGAATGCCAGCAGTAGAAACTGACTCAGAGTCACATGAGTATATATGTCACAATTCCGGGAAAACTGTCATTATAAATTAAGACAATAAACCATAATCATAAGTTCTTGGAACTCACAAAAATGAGCTAGCTATTTTGATTAACAGTAACCAAGTCATCATTGTAGGCAACTAACAATTTGAATCTTTTCTAATTATATTTTTTTCAACTGCTAAACTTAATTAGCTTTTACCAGAAAACTACTCGCCCAATTGTCCTAATTTTAGGATGATTTTGGTGTATAAACTTATAGGTTTTAATAAATGCAAAAGCACTATGACACTCAGGCTACAGAACCTTCCCATAAGACAGAAACCTTCTCCAAGCTACCCTTTTGTCACTCCTTCACCTGAATTTCAACCACTGAAAATCAATGATAGTTGATCACCATACTTTTAAAATCCACCAAACATTATTGCTGTTGCTTACACTGCCAATATTTATATTGAGCCATATATTAGTCATTTCCATTGCACTGCATTTTCCTTAAATTTTTATTTTGCTGTCTTGAATATTTTCCTGCTTCCTGAAAACTGCTTTTAATGTTTTGTTCAATGCATATACAAGTGATGTATTTTCAGATTTAATTTGCCTGAAAATGTGGGGGGTTTCCCCATTTTATATGTTTGTGTTGACTTTATTTTCAAAGGATATTTTGGCTGGGTATAATTAGAAGATGGCAATCATTTGCTTTTAGCACTTTAAAGACATTCTACTATCATCTAGTTTTTATTAGTTTGGTTAAATAGTCAGATGTCAGTCTACATGTTCTTCCTTTGAAAGTGACATGTCCTTTTTAGCTTTGGCTGCTTTTAAGATGACTGTAACTCTTACAGTTTCATATTCATAAGGTTTATTAAAATTTGGGTAGTTTTATTTTGGATATTTTTCTTTTGTGCCCTCTGTGCTTTTGTATAACATTTTTATTGAACTATCTTCACTACATGAGTCCTCCCCTCAGTGATGACTGCTTTAAAGCAATATATTGAGTTTTTATTTTCAATATATTACACTGCGAGAGGACAGTGTAGTTAGAGTTCTAAGATTCTCACATTTTCTGCAAAATGATGGTAATATTTAGGTCATACTATAATATAGTTCAAATACATATTTTAAGTCTGGGATATGACAAAATAGTAAAATAATGTCTAATCAATAAGGTAAAAACAGGAAGAATAATAAAAATCATTAATGAAAAAAAGGAGAAAGGAAAATAAGTGAGATGGTTAAAGAGAAAATAGGGGATGGGAATCACCACAAATATATCAGTAATAGCATTTTATGTTAAATGGGACAAAGACTCCAATGAATAAAGATGATCAGAATGGATTTCTTTTCTTTTTCTTCTTTTTCCTTTTCTTTTTCTTTCTTTTTTTTTTTTTTTTTGAGGAAGTTTTGCTCTTTCACTCAGGCTAGAGTGTAGTGGCATGATCTCAGTGCACTGCAACCTCCACCTCCCAGGTTCAAGTGATTCTCCTACCTCAGCCTCCTGAGTAGCTGGGATTACAGGTGCACACTACCACACCCAGTTAATTTGTGGTATTTTTAATAGAGACGGGGTTTCACCATGTTGCCTAGGCGGGTCTTAAACTCCTAACCTTGGAATCCTTCTGCCTCGGCCTTCCAAAATGCTGGGATTACAGGCATAAGCCACCACACCTGGCCCAGAATGGATTCCTTTAATGACCTTTTAAAAAACACACCTCAAATATAAAAACACAGAAAGATTGAAATAAAAGTTTGAAAAAAGTTATACCATGCAAACACTAGCCAAAGATCACTGGTGTTAATATAATAACAGATTTTAAAGCAAGGAAAATTAATAGAGATAACATGGAGGCACAATAAGGGATAATAAAATTGATCAGCCTACCAAGAAGACATACAGTTCTGAATCTGCATAAACCTAATAATATAACCTCAGTATTAAAATAAAAATTTTAATAGTACAAAATAAAATTGATGTAACCAAAAGAATAAATACTCCAGACCACAACAGCAGTAAGAGACATTTAACCCATCTCCCAAAACAACTGATGGGGCAAAATGACAAAATATTAATAATGATATACAAAATCTGAAAACATGATCAGCAAATTTGACTTAGTTGACATACATGCTGGATTGATGGTTGTCAAGTGGGCACCATTACCAACAATCCCATTTTCCAGAACACAATTCCCTGGTTACTGTTTTCCAAAGATGAGAACTTAGGAAGATCTGGAAGTCTGAAGTGGAACAGAAGGCAGGTTTCAGAAGGCCATGGCAGCCAGGTGTGGCTTCCAGACCTGAACACAAGTCCATGCTGCACTCCATGGCACATCCTTCGCTTTCCTGGTAGCAGCTGCATTCTTTTCCGCTCCAGGGCAGGAGGCTGAGATCTTATGGTTGCTCTTCCTAGCTTCTGGCAGGAGCTTTGCAGATCTTGATTCTGCCAGCTCCTCTCACATTTGTGTAAACCCTTTTCCCCTCATTAATAGATACTGTTGGTGACCTGCCTAGATCTCCTTTACTGCGTCAATGCACTCATCCCCAGCTGTGGTGACTAATGGTACATGGCTCTCCCTTCTCTGAAAAACTTCCATCTCCTGTAGATGCATGCTGTCTCACCCAAAAATTCTAGAGGTGGCTTTTATCCAATGACTGATATGCAGATACAGAACCTTGGCTGCCTTGCCTTAAGGTGGGGCAAGTTTATGATACCATTCATGCCCAAGACTTTGGCATGGTATTTAACTGAGGTTAGATACAAATTGATAGTTACATTAACATCTGTATTTGCCCCCTACCCCCAGGTTTTATCCTGCTTCCCTCTGTTTCCTATCAGTTTCTCTTGAGAATACCCTCAATCACTTATATGAGAGTTCTTGTCTCAGAGTCTGACTCTATGAAACTCAATTTAAAACATATCTGTAGTAGTTCTGTTTTTCTGATCAAACCAAAACAGATAAAGGATTTGGTATTAAAGTGCTTCCAGGGTAACATAACTTTAAATATGGGAATTTACAACTGATTATCAGATGTGTTTTGCTTCAAAGGAATCAATGACTCTATTTCTAGCGATAAATGGAACACTGGGAGTGATGGCATACAGGGTCAAATACCTATTTAAGTTGTCTGTAGTCACCCAAAATAGTCAGCTGGCTATGCAAAGCTTTGGGTGATCAAGTAGCTCCTGCAATGAAACGTTATGACTCAAAAAGAATAAAGATTATGAAGACTGTCGGGAAGTTGCTTGACTTCTTCTGATGGTACTCAAAAACTTTTAGACAACAGATGATGAATTCAGGGCTTGAGGCTTCCAACACAATGCCTGAGTAAAGAACCAGAAAGTCTCTGTGATTGTCCTGAAGGAAACCCTTATCCCTGCAGCTTCAGGGACAAGATCTCTGAAGACTAACCCAAAATTTGATCTTGCAAGTGCCCAAATGTCAATTTATGCTGACCTCTTCAAATATAGTCATAATGATTGAAAAAGTGTGATCAGAAAATCTGGGCAGATTCTGTGAACCCCTGAGATCCATCCACCTTCCATTTTCAGTAAAGACAGCTCATTTCACTCTCTGAGTATGGGTATAACTCACCAAAAAACACTAATCCTCCTTATGTTTCCCCTCCATCACCAGTCACAATTCTTTGCTTCCAGACTTTTAACTAGACCCAAATCTCAGCAGGGTCTACAGATATGGATACCAAGGGTGACCTGGAAACATGTTATAGACACGTACAGATCGCAAGATTTCGTCAATTGATATACGCAGAAATCTTAAGACTATGGATGGGAATGGACTGTCAGGATGAAAAGGATGTTTGGACAAGACAGATTCACTGATAAAATGCCCTGGCTAGGTAGCCTAGCTGAGACTTTTTAGCTTGGGCATCTGGCATAGTTCTAGCATTTGGCTTAATAGGTTGAATGAAACCAGGCCAAGAGTGGGCTGCATTAAATGAAACTGTAATGCCATAATTTCACTGGCAAATTGTAGGTTAAAGTATCTAAAGGCTTAGATAGGAACAAGAGAATGGACTTTTCATAAGCAAACCTCCCCTTCACCTAACCATTCTTCGTAGAAAGGTTTACAGGATATCTCTTAAATCAAGTCTTTGAAAAATATATTGGTGAGGAGAGCACAATTTATTGAAAATCTATTCAGTAAATTGCTATTTTCCACAGGGAAGAAACTAGAATGGGAGATACTGCCATCAAAATGTGGCTCTTGAATTCAATGATGATGACAGAATTTTAGAGGCACAGAATTCCAATGGCAGCTCCTAATCAACAGAGATAGAATGGGCATTATTACTGTAATGAGAATGAATATTATAACAGATTAACAGAATATTTAGTTTTAATTTGTATATATGTTCCAAAAATAATTTATCAGTAACATGTTACTGATAAAAGACACATTGCATATGTGACAAATGCTACTTAGTTGTCTCTAAGTAATGTATTCGATGATAAAACATTGGAGGATTTATTGTGTGTGTTTTCTAGCAGTGTAATCCCTGTCCCTTGCCAGCCTGCATTCCTCGCCAAGATAAGTAGAGGCTTTTGAAGCTATTTTTAGTTTGAAATTAGTTTTAAATGAGGAAAACATTCATCCTGTGATTACCCTCCTCACAGAATCCCAAGCCTGAGCTTTCAGGGAGGTCACACTGTTCATTTGATCGGATTATCAAAATAATTTAATCCTTGAAGATCTTTGGCAGTGGATAATCTTTCCTCCTAAAGTCTTACAGAATTTGTATAAGCAAAAATATCTTGGTTTAATAAACTCAGATCTGACCTGAATTGTCATTATTTAGACTCATGGTCCTTTCTCTAATTCTTTTCTTTTTAACATTTGGAGAGATTTATTCTGGGCCAAACATGAGTTACTATGGCCCATGACGCAGCCCTCAGGAGGTCCTGAGAACATGTGCCCGAGGTAGTTGGGGTACAGCTTGGTTTTATACATTTTCGGAAGTCATGAGACATCAATCAAATACATTTGAGAAACGCATTGGTTTGGTCCAGAAATCCAGGACAATTTGAAGCAGGGGCTTCCAGGCAATAGGTAAAGCTGTAGGAAAATTCAAACATATTCTGGTTGACATTTGATTGAGTTTGTCCTAAACTTGAGTTTGTCTGCAGTCCCAGAATCCCTTGAATGGAAGGAGGTCCTAGGCAAAAAGTAAGTTCCTCTTGAATAAGAACCCTACAACAATGCCCAAATCTAGGTGTAATCTTCCTTCCAGACTTCCCCCAGTGGAACTTATAGTCATTTACCTGCATAAATGAGTATTAGAAAAAGGAAAGCATTCAAGCTTTTGAGGGAATACTTGACACTAACTCTAATGGTAAATTCTCATGAACCAAAAGCTATTGTGAACTACCAATAAGCATGATGGCTTTTGAAACTCAAATAATTAATGGTGGATCCCGAAACAAACTCCATGATTATTTACTGCTGAAATGCATAGTTGTGTTAGAAAGATTTATGAAACTGTTAAGATCTCCATATTGGCTCCCTCATATGTATAACCAAACGAAAAACCTAGAACTGTTTCCTTTCATCAAAATAGTAAATCAAAAGCAATACCACATTTTGGGGGGAATTGTAATGATGCAGCTGCTTTTACAGATATGGTTTCTTTATGGGAACAAAACAACAGAAGTATCTACTATGCAAGTCTTCATCTGTCAATTTCAGCCCCTGCCCCCACTGTTCTATATTTTAGAAACAATTTGGTTTCACCTGAAAGAGACAACAATATACCTTCACAGCCTTAACTCACCAATACTTGAGCACTCTGTCATAATTTAATCTGAAGAAAATCTGATTACCATTCCACAAGAGCTTATTCTGGTATACTATATTGATGGTATAATGATGATTATATCGGTTGATCAGAACCTGAAAAATATCCTAGACATTTTATTGAGAAATAAGCATTATAGTGGATGAAATAAACCTACAAATATGTGGGATCCTGCCACATTAGTGAAATTCTCTTAAGAAACAATATGTATATATAACAAATTTGCTGCCACCCCAGCAGCAAATTTGCCTTATGCCCTAGTATCCATGTTAAATTACATGTCATGAGGAGGCATACCTAAGTCAATAGTTTTTTTGTTTATCCCAACTTAAATTCCAGCCCCAGCATGAAGCATACTATAATCCATCCATGAAATACTCATCTAGCTCCTGCTCGTGCATGCCACCTGAGTCTTATATTACTTTATTTATATCATCTCTTTATAGGCCCAGCTTGGAGGGCCAGTCTATACTGGGATTTAAACCTGGGTATCAGCCTGGCACCTAGGTTAGTGGCACGGCAGCTTCTGGGAGGGCCACCTGTCCCTGTGGGACAGAGATTTCTGCAGTTTCTTCTAGGTCAGTGTAAGTGCCAGCCATTACGAGGGAAGGGTGGGCCACCTTTGCATACCCAGAAATTCTAAGGTGAGGCGGAAGCAATCCCATTCCGTGACTTTCATCTAGATGTCCTCATCTCAGTTTTCAGAGTCCCAGGCTTTTCCTCCTGGGTCCTGATTTTTACATAGCAGATCCTGCCTTGGCTGAGAATTCAAGCATCTGTGGAGCTCTGTTCTTGCAACTAAGTCTTCAACCTGCTTTTCATCTATGTTTGCCCTTCCAGGACAGGAGATAAGGGCCTTTTATAACTCCCACTGGGGCTCTCTGGCTCTAGCATTTAGCCGTCAACATCTGCTTGTTCAGCTCCCAGTCTCTCATTATCCTTCACTGAGTCAACTCATCTTGGCAGTAGCCAGCCACCTCTGCTGTATTCACAGCCTTTGATACCCTATAGATTTCAAATGCCAGTATCATGGCACCTACAACAGCATCCCTGCTCCACTGGGATAATTTCACAGGTCACTACTGGTATAATCTTAATGATTAGGTTGCTATTTTATGCTATCTCAAATGTTCCATCTCACATTTGCACCTGTCCCAAATACCCTGTTATCTCAGACCACTCTTGGCACCACTTGGGTTAGTCCACATCCTCTGAGAAGAAGATTTCAAGATGAGAGTAAATTTGTGAGTCGTCTGCACAGAAAATGCATGTGTGAGGGACACAGATACAGAGACAAAAACCTTGGGAGAGCAATCAGACCAAGAATGCATCTTTGATCCTCACCCCTAGTTAGAGCAGTTGGAGGGAGAAAGTTTGGATGGAAATGACTTAGACTGCAGGCATCTCAGGAATGGTGGGCAAAGATAAAGGGGAGTATTCAAGCCAAAGTGGCTGCTAAAGGAGTCCAGTGTCAACCTCAGTATTGCTGTCACCCTTAGTCATTATCTAGGAGCAGCCCATGGAAAGTGTGGCCTTGCTGTAAACAGAAATCAGCTATATTAAAAATATGGCAAGGCAGTGAAGTTGGGGTAAGGATGATGTGTTAGTCTGTTTTCATCCTGCTGATAAAGACATACTTGAGACTGGGATGAAAGAGAGGTTTAATTGGACTTACAGTTCCACATGGCTGGAGAGGTCTCAGGATCATGGTGGGAGGGAAAAGGCAGTTTTTACATGGTGGTGGTAAGAGAAAAACTGAGGAAGCAAAAGCAGAAACCCTGATAAACTCATCAGATCTCCTGAGACTGGCTTCTCTTCTACACAGATTGTGTGAGTGATGCAGTCTTTTAGAGAGCAGTTTGGCCATAGACGGTGCTTTTGGGGCAACAATTTGCCTACCTTTTTATCCCATAATTCACACTCTAGTCCAAATGAGTTACCTTGAGATGCAGGAAAGATTTATCTTCTCCAAGGGGGGGGAAAAAAAACAAATGTATCATGACTTTATTCAACGTTGTATATCATTCATCCACACAGTATAATGGGTAATGTTTGTGTTATTAGTTACAAAGTAATGGTTGTGTGCCTGGTTATACTTCTGGATTGTTTGCCCCTATGTATGTGGTGCAGCTGTTCCAGCTCTTTTTTTTGTTTGTTTTCTTTTTCTAAAAAAAAGAACTAGGATCTCCTGAGGTCCATTCAGTACGTCAGGCAAGAAGCAGTTCCCTGCATTCCCTGATCCAGCATCTTCTTAAAACGTATTGTTAAGTCTCAAACTAGCTAGAGGTATGTCTGATAGGCAAGTTAGAACTGCAGATAGTGTTAGTTGTAAACAGTCACAAAATAATTCTAAACACAAATCTTCCTACAGCTAGAATGCCTAATGGAGAGTTAGTGGTGGTGAGAGAGGTTGGGAGAGATTCAGTACTTATAAGAGATGTTTTGGAGGCACCAGTTAAAGGAAGATTCTTTATAACTTTCTAAACTAGTCCTTGGTGGCTGGTATGATATGTTGACAAATACAGGGATGCATAAAGCTGGGCCCAGTAAGCAGTGACCTGGGATTTGTCACAGAGCAGGGCTAGAAGGGCCAGTGGTATCCACTCCACAGTCAGGCAGTGCTTGGTGAAGAAGGGGAGGGATGTTTCCTATTCAACACCTAAGTCAGCTTAACCTGTCGGGAAATTAGACAAAAGCTGTGAGAATGTAGTAATGCAACCGATTGCTGACTAATACTGCATGCTCTCTGTGATAGCTTCTTGAGACAGAGATTTACAATGGGTGTTTGTTATATGGAGAAGACTGTCTTTTAAAACCAATATGCTTTTTAAAATAATTTTTGTTTTGGGGCCAGATGCCAAGGCTCATGCCTGTAACTCCAGCCCTTTGAGAGGCCAAGGGCAGGAGGATTGCTTGAACCGAGGAGTTCAAGGCCACAGTGAGCTGTGTTTGTGATGCTTGTGCCACTGTACTCCATCCTGGGCAACAAAGTAAGACACTGTCTCTAAAAATATAAAAATAACAATAAATAAGTATATAAATTTTGGGGTTTTGTTTATGATTCAATCATTACTTTCTTTGCTTCATTTTGATTTCTTCCCCAACACCCATCTATTCAATGTATACTACTTAACACCTTATACTTAAATAATAAGAACCTCACAACAAATCCCAGGCAAGATGTTATCTTCTTACCTTATTGCTTCCCTTCCCAAATGTTGATTATTTTACTTTTTTTTCCTTTCCTAAAGTGTGCTTTCCATTAGTTCTTTAGTGTCTTTAGAAGTAATATGTAGATTGTACCATATGTAAGATAAAATATTAACTAGGGTCACATCAATATTAGTAATTCAAATAAAAACTATTAACACTACACTAAAGAAGTCTACATCTCTTATAATGGAAAAGCATTTGAAGAACGTTTGAAAAGGGAATTAACCAGAATTTTCAGAGCTCTAAACTGAATTTCATCACATTCAGCCTCTTAGAAATCGTATCACTTATCTATTAAAAGTAGGGAAATTTTATCTGAAGAAAGGAAATCTGAGTGATAGCTTAATACATGCCTTCAAATCTAAGTTGAACACATTGATCTCCATCTGTTCTCTATTGATGTTGATGACAGAAGTAGGAAAAAAAAACAGACTTATGTAGCAAAAGAAAGAGATTCAACAAAGACATCAGAAAGAACATTTTGTTAAAATAAATCATTTTTAAATATCAAATTCCACCAGCACCCCAAATCCCTTAGATGCCCCTTTCACTCTCCAGGATGACAAGATCAATCAAAAAGCTTGGTCTACTAGAGTATTGTGTTGTTGAAAGAATCCAGTGTAGTTCATGCCTTGCCTAAATTATAAGCATTGCACTCTAGACACTTTTAAACAATATTCCTATCTTTTGAATTTATATCCCCCCTTTAAGGAAAAACAATTTTTTGAGCCTACCTTTCTAGGTTTCTTTTGATTAAAGAGGATCATGACAGGTGCTTAGTGAGAATAAAGCCATTAATTTGATTTATAATTAAGAAATACACTAGGCTGGGTGCGGTGGCTCACTCCTGTCATCCCAGCACTTTGAGAGGTCAAGGCAGGTGGATCACTTGAGGTCAGGAGTTCAAGATCAGTCTGGCCAATATGATGAAACCTGTCTGTACTAAAAATACAAAAATTAGCTGGGCATGGTGGTGCATGCCTGTAATCCCAGCTACTTGAGAGCCTGAGAGAAGAGAATTGCTTGAACCCAAGAGGCGGACTTGCAGTGAGTGATGATCGTGCCACACCACACTCCAGGCTGGGCAAAAAAGCAAGACTCCTTCCAAAAAAGAAAGAAAGAAAGAAAGACATTTAAATAAGCCTTTGTTTCATACCAACACATTAAGTTCAAGTCTAAAGAAATTTTAACATTAATAATGTTGATGAATGCTAAATATTGATATTGATAGTGTTGTTGGAGGAACATAGTATCAGTAGATTTGTAGGACTTTGTAAACCAGTTCTGTAAGCAGTTTTTGAGAGTCTTGAATTCCTCATTTACATTTAATGTTTATTAATCAATGAATCAGTTTGTTATTAGGAAAACATACTTCATTGACTTTTGAGACATAAAAGAGGAAATTTCATATTAATCATCTACAATGAGTACATACTGTTTTCTTATTTAGACTTCTAAATCACTATGACTATAGGACTAATTAAAATACTATTAAAAATTTTACCATTGGAATAAATCTGCATCTATTTATAAAGTCTCCCATAAAACATGTGTCCTTTGAAATCCAGTCCAGTCTCCCTAAATATTTTGAAAAATTTATACCAACAGCATGCAGTTTTAATTACAATTTATAGGCTTGAGTTTAAATTGCATTTTAAACTAATTGGGTTTGTTCTTAAAGTTAATTAACTGATTGAGAGAATGTTTCTTGGTGCAATTGAGATAATAGAGCAGATGTGGAGATTTATTGGCATCTCTTGGAAGCCTCCCAAACTTAGACATTTTCTCTTTGTCATGCTTAACTAACCTTTAAAACCATATGGCTTTTCAAGAGGAGAGAGACCATTCACATCTGTTTATAGTGGACACTCAGCAAAAGTCAGGTCAGACTTTTATATTTGAGTTAATACTAGTAGTGTTTTCTATCTAAATTCTCTTGGTGATGCTAGCATTATACAAGTCAACTGAGTATGTAGGGTACATATTCTTTTCTTAATGACGTGAACTGATTATTTGTTTTGCTCAGATTTACCATTGCATTGGATTGTTTAATCTTGTTTTTGTTAAGCAATATAGACCTCTGAAAAGAAGTCGTCTTAGTCAAAGCCATGAATCCAATTCTGAGAATGATAATAGTCATGCATCCGGTGACTTCCCTACTCAGAATTCAAACTCATTCTTTCCTTTTTGTGTACTCTTATGGTATGTCGGCGAGGTGTGGGAGAGCAACCCTTTTACTGATTAATGCAAACAGTAGTAAGTATAGGTTTATTATCAGTTGGCTTTATGACCATTATTCCATGAAGTGCTTTACAGATACCATCATCTTTAACTCTCTTAACAAGGTATAATATACTGTGTATTACTAGCTCCTTGCTTACAGCTAAGAAAACTGAAGGCTAAGAAGGACAGGTAATTTGTCTAAGAACCTACAGAGAGGAAATTTTGGACCCAGAATTGACATATATGTAGCCTGGATTCAGAGCCCATATAACAGTTGTGAATTTAAAAATTAGGCATGTATTTTTCATAGGTATTATGCATAATACTTCACATTCTGCTTTTATTTAAAATGGAATAAACCTTCCAATATCTAGTCTGCATGAGAATAATGTTAATAGATATTTAATAGTGTACCTGGTTTATACATCTTAACTGATTAAATACATTCCCTTATTATTGCATATTACATATATATATGTATTTATATTAGTGCCTAGAACAGGGTACATGAGAGTGTGTGTGTGTTTTCATTATGTAAGTACATAAGTATGTTCATACAAATTAGGTTTTGCTTAGGCTTATCTGTCTTTCTAAATTTCTCAGAAGTGCGATTATGTGCATACAAGTGTGGTTATTTTTACGGATCCTGTCATCTCTTATACGTTTGTCAATGAAAGAGACAGGAAAAGAAAGATCAAGTGGCTCACATAGTGGGTGGGAAACAAAGACGATGCCATCTGCTAAAGAGTGAGGTATTTCCACTCAAATCACTAGCAAAGATGATGTAATTCAGTATTTCAGCAATAGTTCTCAGAGAGTTTAAACACTGTGCAGGAATACATGTGACTATACCACCGGAAGAGCCATACACACTTCCCACACCCTCTACAGCCTGAGAATTTATTTCAGTTTTTAAGTCACTAACAGTATATTACTGACACTGGCAAGATCATTGCCAAATTGTGTATTTGTTGATCAAAAGTTCAGATATATAAATAGTATTTTAGCATTGATAATCATAAACCCTTCCAGAGAATAATTAACTTCTCACAATGTGAATGTGGTACATTAGAGAATCTGCTGTTGTCAGCATTGAATGCATCTCAAGTTTACAATACTTTTGACTTATGATGGGTTTATTGGGATGTAACCCATTGTAAGTTTAGAATGTAAAAAAAAAAATCATTATTTTCTCAATGGACTGTGCCACAGCGTATTATTTTATATGGGCACCCATTATAATTCAGAGGAAGTAGTTTGATCTATAGATATATTTCAGTGCCATGGGATAACTGAATGCTATGTTTGGCCTGTGATTTAAATTGCAATATGTTAGTTATTGAGCAACTAAGAAGGATATAAAAATGAAGATTCCATTCATTCCATGCCGTTAACATATGAAGTATTTCCCTAATATCACTGGCAATTATTATCAGGTAAGATCACTTTTTTAACTGCTATGCAAAAAGATTGTTTTATAAAAACAATTTAAGGAAGTGTTTATATAAAGACATTTATATAAATTGATTAGTATATGATTCGTAGTATTCATAGACTAGTTTATGGAATTGTTTAAACTGAAACAATTTGCAGAATTGTTTACATTGAAACAATGTAAAGAATTCCATAAAGTAAATATCTAAGTTTGTTATAAACTATAGAACCTAAAGCGTTTAGCTGATACCTATAAAAATTAGCACTGTGGGCATCCTGACCCTTGACAGGACCTCATTATGAAGATGACTGACCATCCGCAGATGCTTAATGACCATGATAACACATTCATGCCAGCTGGCAGAGAGCAGGTACACAAAAACAGGCCCAAAGTTAAATAATGGTGACCATTTGAACAAATGATACCTCTTGTCGAATGCAGCGCAAGCTCCTCTTGCGTCTCGGCTCAATCATTTTGCCTGCCATGCCCTGTAGGCGTGGGTCAGTGCTTTATAGGTCACTACTATCGCAGTCCAAATTTCAAAGAGTAGACTGTCGTTAGCCTTTGGGTCTGTTATTGTAGCAGAAACAAGCTTGCTAGTGGTTTGTGAGCTTGCTTTGATCCCCCTTTAGTCCTGTTTCATTGACATACAGAAGGCTGACATCCAGAGACACTCTTCTTGGGCATTCATGTGTATCAGGTTTGGTACTCTCACTGTCAGCTTGATAGACCCACTAAATGACTGTGCATTGATCCAGAAGGAACTATTCTTCATTCTCTGCAAGTTGGAGGATTTCTGCTCACCATATAGAGTGACAGCTACTTTCTTTCTTTGTAGGGGGGTGGGGAGTCATGATGCTACTCACGTTTAAATTTCTTTGCACTGTCTTCTCCATCAGCTAACATTTTCTTTCATTTGTTCTTATTCTCCCCCACTTTCTCTCAAAAATATTTAACTCCATTAACACATATACAAAACATTCTCTCTACATAGTGTTCTTATCACTGTCAGGTGAGAATTACTTGCTTGGAGAATATGTGTGTGTATGTGTATGTGTGTGATCCATCATTTGAAACAAGCAGGCAAAGAAAATGACAAAGATGTGACTCCATCTTATAAACGCTACATAAAGTCACTGTTTCACAGTCTGTCTCAATGCATTTTGTTTGTCTTCCAACGCTATAAAGAACATTTGGGTCTAATATGTTGCTGTTACTCACGCTCAGCATTTCATGATTAATTCTTTTTCTATTTATCTTCCCCATGAGTGTTTAGTCCACCCTTTTACATCAGATCTCTTTGCAAGCTGCCAGAGTAGTTTGTAAGTGTTTGGGGGCCAACTTAGCTGAAAATGAATTATATACTAATCAATTACAAAATGGCCTCTAAGGTTTTTTCCCCTCCACTGAATAATGAATCATTGTACTTTTATAGATACATGGACCCAGTGTTCTGCTTATGACTCTTAAAAGACAAAAAATTCACAATGTATCACTCTGGAAATTTTCTGAAGCCTTACTACAGATTTGGAAGACAGCGTCTCTCTCTGACTGCATGACTCCAGAAGTTGGTAGAAACTGTTAAGCTATTTTGAAGCAGCTTCTTCCTGATTCTATGTTACGAATTATTGTTAAGCAGATTCGTGGAAGCAGGTCTGGCCAGAAGTAATATGGTCCATTACCCCAGGAGCACTGCATTTGAATCTAAGTCTTAGAGAATTTCCTTTAGTTGTAAACACTTTAATTTGCTTATATTAGTGCAGAATAATAGTGCCTAACCCATGTTCCTCTGAAAACCAAATGAGGTATTATAATAAAATATATATCACCATGACATAGTTATTACCGAGTAAATGGTAATAATAATAATAATAATGACCAGAAACACAATCGTTCTCAGATAGCCCAGAGCCCTGTAAACACAGTTTGCTGAACCTGGTGCAGTCCATTCTTTTGAGATTAAGTACATGTTTAAGTGAAGCCCAAACTGGGCAATTATAGGATGGGTTGAATGGCCAAGACATATAAAACATATCTAAACCCTTAAATGTATTTATTTACTTAAGGAAAGCTAAAACTGAACAATTATAAGATGAATTAATTAGCTAGATATAGAAAACATATCTAAATTCCAATACCTTGAGTTATGGTAGGGACTGTCATACAACAGAAATCACCAGACATCTGGGGGAAAAATACCCGACCTTAAGAGAAAAGGACCAATGAATTTCATGAGACAAAAGCGTTGGAAAGGCACACTTGATGCCATTTTTCTATTAATGTGGGTCCATGAATACTGGTTATACTGTTTAACTACACAAGATAATTATTCAGCAACTTTAGAGATCTGACCTAAGAGTTCAATCTAACTTACCAAGAGAGCTGCTTATAAGGTTTTATTAGGGTGTGATTATGATACAATTTAGCCTCAAAGTGCATATGTGAGGCAATAGGTTATATTTTATAGACTCATTATTACAAACTCACAGGGAAAATGCATGGAATTAGCATCTAGGAAACTGGGATTGCATTTTTAAAATAGGAGTGAGCAGTGACAGCCTGTTCATTATCAGTAGGAGAAAATATTCATGAAACTTTGTGTTTGTTTACTTAGAAAACCAATGCTTTCCACTAAACCCTTTTGGTCTATCAATCCTAGAGATAATGTAGTAGACTCAGGATGACTTATTATTTTAAGAGCTGATGGTTTAATTAGCTTTCATTGTTAATAGGGTCATGAGAGAGAAGATGATGATGCACTGTGGTCCACTTTATGATTTGCCAACTTTAGGATGACGCAAAAGCAACGCACATTCAGTAGAAACCATTACCCTATTGTAAGTCATAAGGAGCTCTTCAAATTATGATGGGGTTACCTCTTTATAAGGTCATCTTAAAGTAAAAAATTCTTAAGTCAAACCATGTTCAGTCAGGAATCAGCTCCACATTTGATGCAACACAGAAGGGAATGCATGCTTTTCAGGGGATTGGGAACCTACAATGATGATTGTTGAGCCACCCAAGGTAACTTCATTAAAGGGAAGCAGGAAGAATCATCAAACATTTTCCATAAACTCCTGCCAGGCATCCTTAACCTGCCCTAACTGAGTGTTCATTCACAAATAAAGACAAAGACTTAAACTGGTAGCATTCAGTGGGTTTTTACTTCTTCAGTAGTCTGTCATGATGAGTGAAGACTTTAAAATAATTCAGTTATGTTGCAGAGAGCTGACCTTATACAAGGACCTAGATATTTGCTTATATTATAAAAGGTTTTCCATCTATGGATATATCCTCCTTCAGCTACACCTTGTGCCTGATAATCATATTCTTAGGATTATCTTATTTATGATAGTTGATGGAAATAAAACTTCCCACAGTAGTGTCTCTAGGAGTCCCATTCTCATTTACAAATGTTGCACAAAGGTGTAAAATAGGAACCTATCTTCAGCTAACAACAAAAGTTTACATGAAATGATATTACTAGCAAGATAGTCCTTATATATATCCTGTGAAATATCCCTTTGGAATAGTCCAAATTTTGACATGCGAAGAGGTAAAAATGATGGAATTGAAGGATTGTTATTCAGACAGGCCACTTTCTATAAAAGATGAGAAATACATATCAGGCTATTGGAGATTTTGTAGACCTCATGGAAGAAGATGCAAAAACTGTTTTACTGTATTTTAATTCTGACTCTGTATTTGAAATCATAAGATTATAAAAATGCTGAGTAGGAGGGATAAAAAAAGTATATGTGTATATATATACTTATGTATGTGTATGTGTGTCATGTATGTATAGATATATATGTGTGTGTATATATATATATACACACACACATATATATATGATGTCACTGTTATGAAAATTCAACAAACTTAAAGCTTTAGAAACCTGAAGAAAACAACAGCAAGGCATTTCATAATCAAATTATTATGAATCAGTTGTAAAAAGCTAGTGTTAAAAGGCAAACTTAAAAGCAGCAGGAGAAAACAGATATATGACATTTAGAAAAAGGTAAGAGAAGGTTTTCACTGGAAACAATACAAATAAGAAAAAAGTTGAAAGCATCATTAAAGTACTAAAAGAAATAGCCTAGAATTCTATATCCAGCAAAAAGGTTTTTTTCAGAAATAAAGATGAAACATAAACTTTTTCAGATATAGAAAAGCTGAAAGAATGAATCACCAGCAGACCCACATTATAAATAATGTTAAAGGAATTCCTTTAGGCAAATGGAAAATAATACCAGAGGGAAATACAAATTTACATAAAGAATATGAAGAACCAGAAATGATGAATATGAAAGATTTTTATCTTATTAAATGCCTTAAAGAGAAAATTGACTGTTTAAAGCAAAAATAACAACAATGTACTCTGAGGTTTTGACAATATGTGCAGATGATTCCTGACTGAACATGGTTTAAGAATTTTTGACTTTAAGATGGGCTTATAATCCCATCATAATTTGAGGAGTATCTTATGACTTACAATGGGGCTATGGTTTCTACTGAGTGTATATCGCTTCTGCATCATCATAAAGTTGAAAAATTATAAAGTGGACCACAATGAGACAGGAGAATCACTTGAACCTGGGAAGTGGAGGTTGCAGCGAGCTGAGGTCATGCCACTGTACTCCAGCCTGGGCGAGAGAGTAAGACTGTCTCTCCAAAAAAATCAATAAATAAGTGAATAAAAATAAAATAAAAAATAGAGTGGACACGGTAAGTCAGGGAACATCCGCCATGTTGCCAGTGTTAAATGCATCTTCAACTTACAATATTTTTTACTTAGGATTTTATTGGGATGTAACCCTGTTGTAAGTCAAGAAGCCTCTGTATAAGTCAAGTGTAGGACAGCAATGGAACAAAAGTTAGGTATGGAGAAATAAAAGTATGTGGTTGGGAAGTTTTTATCTACATGTAGTGTGGTATAGTATCTCTTTAGGTAGACTTTCATAAGATGTACATATATACTCCAAAGCAATGAATACAATGACACAAATAATGAGTTAGAGCTAATAATAAAACAAAGGAGATAAAAATGCCTTATAAGAATAATCAAATGATATAAAATAAGGCAAAAAAGACAAAAGGAAACAAAGGACATAGGGACAAATGGAAATCAAAAGAACAAGAGAGAAGATTTGGTCCAAGGAGAAAACAATCACATTAAACAGAAAAGTCCCAAGATCCCGATTAAAAGTCAGAAATTCACAAATTAGATCATTTATAAAGGGAGACCCAACTGTATTTTGCTCATTGGAAACTCAATTTAAATGTAAAAGCATACATGAAATAAAAATAAAGGATAGAAAAAATTATACTACAGTACTACTGCTCAAAATAAGTTGATGTGGCTGTATTGATGTCAGAAAAAGTAGATTTCAGAGCAAAAGGTAATGATCCTCTTTTACTAGGGAAGAAAAGAAAAATGATTTTGTGGTAATGACAGAAATATCAATTTGCAATAGTAACTCTAAACTTACATGAGCTAGATAATAATACATCAAACATATGAAGCAACAAATGATAGAACACGAGAGAGAAATAGATAAATCCATACCTGTCTTGTAATAATTGTTAGAACACGTAAACAGCAAATCGGTAAGGGTATAGGAAACCTGAAAAACATTGTATCCACCAACTTAACCTAATTGGTGTTCATAGAAGACTCTAACAAAGTGGGACTACATTTTTTTCCCCCAAGGAGTACAAGAATATTTATATTGATGAACCATTTTCTGGACCATAGCGTAAATCTCCAACTTAAAAGGATTCAAATCATAAAAAGTATGTCTTGTGATTACAGTATAGTTACGATAGAAATAAACAACTGAAAGATATTTAGAAAATCCTTGAATAACACAAATATGTAACATACTTCCATATATCATCTAGGTCAAAGAGGCAACAGAAAAGAAAATGAAAAAATATGTATCTTGAGCTGAACGATTACAAAACGAAAATGAAACCAAATCTGTGGAATGTAGCCACAGAAGTGCTTAGATAAAAATTTACAACCTTAAGGGCTTATATTGGGGGTGGGGGGAAGGGTCTCTAATCAATGACTTCAGTTTCCACCTGAATACATTAAAAAAAATAAAAAATGAACTTCGAAATGATTAGAAGAATGGAAACAATAAAAATCAAAGGGAAAATAAATGAAATGGAAAACAGAAAATGATAAAAAATAATCAATAAAAAACTGGTTCTTTGGAAAAATCAAAATCAGTGATCCTTTTGCCAGACAAATCAAGGCAATAAAAGAGGAAACACAAATTATGAATATTAAGAATTTGTGAACATGACAAGGTTTCCATAGAGATTAACAGGCTGATAAATATTGTGAATACTTTTATGCCAATAAATTCGCCAACTTAGTTGAAATAAACAAATTCCTTGAAAGATAAACTACTCACTGAAGGGAAAACATAGCTAACCTGATTAGCTTTCCTTCTTCTAAAGAAGTTGAATTTGTTTTGAAAAACATTCCCACAGCAAACACTCCAGGCCAGGAGGTTATCAATTCCAAGAATATAAATGCCAACAAACCTTTCAAAAAGAAATAATATCCATTTTACAAAAATTCTTCCAGAAAATTGAAGAGGAAGTAATATTTCCCAACACATTCTGTGATATCTGTATGTCTCTGAGACCAAAATGAGACAAGACATCCTGAAAAAAAGAAAAACTACACCCAATATTACTCATGAACATAGGTAGAAAAATTCTTAACAGAATTTGTGCAAATAAAACCCAACAATATGTAAACAATAATCCATTATTAAGGAGTATGGTTTATTCTTGAAGTACTGGTTTACTTAACATTTAAAAATCAACATAATGATTTTTATTCAGAGACTATAAAAGCATTTGAGTATCTCAAAAAGAACAGTAAAGGCATTGGATAAAATACATTAATTCCTAGTAAAACCTCTGAGCAAACCAAGAATAGGAGGAAACTTTCTTAACCTAATAAAAGACATCCACAATAAACCTATGGCTAACAACACTCTTAATGGCTAAACAGTCATTGTTTTCTTACTGGAACTAGGGACAAGGAAGAGATGTCTATGTCTACTTTCAACACTTCTATTCAACATTCCAATCAGTTTCTAGTATGTTCTATAAGGCAAGAGGAAACGAAAGACATTCAGATTGTAAAGGGTCAAGTAAACTTGTCTTTTTCAATAGACATTTGTCTATTTAGAAAATCCTATGAACCTAAGAAACTAATACCAGAACTAATTAGTAGATTTAAATGATTACAGGATTCAAGGTCAATTTTGTATAACAATAATGGACAACTGGAAATGGACTTTAAAAACATTATCACAAATAAGGGTAAGTCTCAAGTATTTTTACCAAAATGAAATATTAAAATAATGTACTGTTGGAAATGAATCTTAAAAGGATATATTCCTCCCTTTGTATGAAAAAAATCCATGGATTATTTTTAAGTGGTAATTCATTTTCAAAATAAAACGCATATTGCATAAAATGTTACCACTTATAGCATCAAAAATATGAAGTACTTTGAGAAAAGTATGTCAAAATATGTATAAGGCCTGTATGTTTAAAATCAAAAAGCATTACTAAACGAAACTGAAGATATAAATAAATTGATAAATATGTCATGCTTATTGATTCAAAAACTCAATATTGTTTAGATGTCAATTCCCCCCTCATTGATGTATCAATTGATTGGAATGCCAATAAGCATCCAAATCAGCAAGCTTTTTCTAATACTTGTGGGAAAACACAAAAGACTTAAATAGCCCAAACTTTTTAAAAAGATGATATTATCTAATTTCAAGATTTACAGTTTTGAAAGTGTTCTTCTTAACATCATCAATGATTGCCAAGCTGCTAAATCCAGGAGCCATGTATCACTGTCTTTTTCTTAATAAGTCACCAGCATTTGACATAACTGATCACTTCCTTCTGACAAGATTTTGTAACCTAACTTCTGGGATGTCATACTCTTACTTGGTTCTCAGTTTTCTTTGCTGTCTTCTCCTCTTGTTCCCTGCCTGTTTGAGTTGGAGTCCATGGTGCTCAGTCCTTGCCTTTATCTCTTATACACTACCCTGTGTATATTCATGTCTTTTGGGAAGCTCATCTCACTGCATGCTTTTAAATACCAAGCGTTTAACCACCATCAGATGGACAGGTGCAACCAAGACCTCACCACAGTGGTTCCAACACATATTTCCAGTTGTCGACTTGACGTCTCCTCTTAGGTTGTTAATGAACATCTGCAAATTGACATGTCCAAACCTGTAATCTTGGTCGTCCATACATTTGGTCCACTGAGAGCCTTCTGAATCGGTTGACAGGAACTCAATGTTTAAATTACTCAGGCCAAAAAGAAAAAAATCTCACAGTCATCTTTGACTTCTCTCTTTATTGTATATCTTATATCCATCCTTTAGGACACCCTGTTGACTCCTTCAGAGCACAAGCAGTATCTGGCCACTTCTCAATATTTCCAAGGCTGACACTCCAAGCTGTCAGTTATTTGCTTCATTTGAGTTAGGGAAGTTCTTTGTAAAGCCCATATTTTAACAATCCTTAGTCTAGCCCTTTCTTGATAAATAATGATCTCTCTCTACCTGTGTATCTATGTTCACATATATAATTAATGGTTGCAAATGTGTCTTTATTTTTAGTTTTACCTTTTGTGACATATTTAGGAAGTACTACTTAACCTGATTTAATAAAATATATTTTTCTGTATTTTCTACTTCAACCTACATGTTGACTTTAAATAATTCTAAACCATTAGAACTTGTTTTAGTCTGGTATAAAATAAGGAGTTACTTTTCCCAAAAACAGATTTATTTATTATTTTTTCTTAAAGGCTCTATTGTGATACCGTCTGTAACTCCTTAGTCCAGACTCTCTAGAAAACAAAGACTGGGCCAATATTAAGGGGCTAACACTTGATTTGCAAAGTACAAGCCAAGATACAGTGAGGAAGAAACAGTAATGAGGCAAAGAAAGTGGGAAGCAAGCCGTAGAATGCATTGTCATTAAGGCTAATGCTGCTTTCCAGTTAACTCTAGGGGCAAAGTTTAATTTGACTTCCCTGGCAAGACTGAAAATGGATCCCATTTGACTTGTCTGCAGAAGAGAGGGGGAGGAAGAGCATATGCTGTTCTACTTCCTTTCTCCTGCTGGGTTATGGGTAAATGTCCACACCACACAGGGCTAACTTCCCTTAACATCTGGGTTACATCTCCAGCCTACTGGCAACTTCTCAGGAAGCCAGATTCCATGTCCTGTGGTAGGGTTTACTATCCCCATTCAAAAAAGGGCAAACTGGTGCGGTGAGGGTGCCAGTTGGCCCATCAAGACAGAAAAAAATGGAAAGGTTCAGGGATTCTGAGAAGGCAAAGAAGATTAATGTCCAGGCCGGGCTCAGTGGCTCTTCCCTGTAATCCCAGCACTTTGGGAGCCTATGGTGGGTGGATCATGAGGTAAGGAGTTCAAGACCAACCTGACCAACATGGTAAATCCACATCTCTACTGAAAGTACAAAAATTAGCCCAGCTTGGTGGCACCTGCCTGAAATACCAACTACTCAGGAGGCTGAGGCAGGAGAAGCCCTTGAACCTGGGAGGCAGAGGTTGCAGTAAGCCAAGATTGCGCCAATGCACTCCAGTCCTGACAGAGCAAGATTTTGTCTAAAAACATAAATTAATCAATTAATTAAATAGAAAAGATTAACGTCTAATACAGTCATGTGTCAAGTTACCAGTATGTTTGGATCTGTTTCTCAGCTCACTGTTCTATTTCGGTAGTCTATTTACCTATCCTTGTGGCAATACAAAAGTCTTGTAATGACCACAGATTTACAGTAAATCAAATGTCTAGCAAGTCATCAGATGCCTTGCTTTTTTATGGGTCACATACATTTTAGAATTATTTTTTTTTTAAGTTCCAGATAAGTAAAACTATTTAGTATTTGTTTATATTTTGAGAAAATCAACATATTTATGATACAGAATCTTTATATCCTTAAATATAATGTTTTGAATCTTATTTTGAAACATCTAGAATATTTAGGTTAGATTTATGCTTTATGGGCTTTGTTGTAATTGGGAAGGACATTTCTTAAATTCAGTTGTTAAATTGGTTGTGTTGATATATTAGAACACTACTGATTCACATTGGCTGATCTTTACCCAGAAAGCCTGCTAAACCCTTGTTAACATCTTCTGTATTTTACATATATTCCTTTGGATTTTCTATCTAGACAATTCTATGTGGATAACAGTTTAGATTCTTCCTAAACTGTTCATTCTCCACTCTGTTACATCCTTTACTGTTTAATTGTTCTATCTGAAAACTTTCAGCACAATGTTGAATAAATGTCCTGATAGGAATCATCTTTACCTTTTTTCTGTATTCATTTGATCTGATGGCTTGTGATGTTTCACAGTTAAGGATTATTTTGATAGATACATTCTATCAAGGTAAGGCAGTTGCATTTTATTATATGAAGATTCTGATTCTCATGAATTGATTATTAATTTTATCAGATGATCTTTCTGTATCAGTTAATATGATCACATATTTCCCATTTGGCCTGTTAATGTGATGAATTACATTAAATGATTTTCTAATACTTGAATGCATACCTGAAAGACGTCTACATTTTTGTATTGAATTAAATACATTTTTACTGGATTTGGTTCTGGAAAAACTATCTCTTCTAATATTTATTATATTCTTTCTGTTCATTCTTTCAGAACAAATACTTAGCCTTCTTGTTTTATCCTGCCTGTTTCTTTTTTGTAAATAATGTTTTGTTTTCATTTCCATAGGCTTTTGAGGAACAGGTGGTAATTCTTTATAACCACTGCCTGTTACTTAATTTCTTAAACACATTCATATGTTTTCTATCCCTTTATATTTCTATGCCTATTCTCAGTGACTCGCTTATGTCTGTCTCCAAGCCCATTAATGTTTTCTTCAGCTATAGCTTTTTGTATCTGCCTTTTTTATTTTTGACATGTAGTTTCCCTCTTGCTGCAGAGGCTGGAGTGCAGTGGCGCTATCTTGGCTCACTGCAACCTCCGCCTCCCATATTCAAGCAATTCTCCTGCCTCGGTCTCCCAAGTAGCTGGGATTATAGGCATGCACCACCATGCCTGGCTAATTTTGTATTTTTAGTAGAGACAGGGTTTTGCCATGTTGACTATGCTGTTCTTGAACTCCTGACCTCAGGTGATCTACTCCTCTGGGCCTCCCAAAGGCCTATCTGCTTTTTAAGTACAGCCGACTTACTACCTATGCAACTTACGACCATTCGACTTTATGACCACAATCGCTAGCCACGACTGCTCCGCGTCTGGCAGCCCAAACGTTGCCCAGCTGGGCGTACAACAGTGCGGACCAGCTTCTGGCAGCACTATCATCTCCGCGTGTACCATTTCACCTGTACATATAGCGTACTCAACTTACGACCAAATCGTGTTACGACTGGTCCGCGGTCCCGACCGTGGTCGTAAGTCGAGCACTAGCTGTAATGCATTCATTACTTAAAAACTTCAGTGACTGCTTTCCATTTCTTGAGGCTCTCTTTGGTGCTTTTTCATATATGACTATTTCTCATTCTTTCATTATGGCTTCGTTATGATTTATTAGAGCTCTCTGGTAAATCGGAACATTTAAATCTCTTTCAGATATTTTGTTATTGCTAGATCTTTGGGTTAAAACTCTCTCGTATTATGTCTACTCACTACCCTTCTTAGTCAATGTTTTTCTAACTTGGTTTGTAATTTTCTTATAAGCTTATCTTCCCTAGACATTAATTTTTTGATTGTGTATTCCATATGCTCTAGATTATTTATCTCTTCAGAATTGTGTTGTAGTTTTCCTGCTGGGGCTCTAAACTTGTTTGTACATTAGCTATTTGACCTGGGATTTCCATGCCAATGTGAATATCATGAGGGCATTATAAACACTATTTGCAGACCTGATGATGGTATTGGCTTGAGTTGCAATTCACATGGAGTCAATCTGTGAAATGATTTTTTCATTTTTATTTTCTGTGCAAATCCCAAGGCACATAGCAATCCTTGTTACTTCTTCTCTGGGTTAATGGGAGATGTTTCTAGCTTGTTTTTCATGGCCAAGTAAAATGCTGAGGTTTTGTGAAGGGCTTAGTTACAGCTCTCTATCTTCTAAGACGTTAAGGATTTTGTAGCAACACTCCAGCCACCAGTCCCTTAAACTTGCATCTAAATCCTGTATGATATTAGACCAATACAGCATCAATTGAAGCTTGTTTCATTGTATTTTTGTTCTTTCTTCAATCGCCTTTGCCTTTCCTTATTTCTTGGCTACATATTTAAATTCATTGTGGCCATAATTTACCCATAATAAATATATTTAAAGGGGGGAAGGAGCCACTCCACTGTTGCCGAAAGTCCTAGTCTAGCTGTTATTTCCCAACTTGTCTCATAATTTTGGATTTCCATTTATGAGCCTACTGTGTTTTCATTGCATCTTAACTCCCTATTGTTTGTGAATGCTTCTGTCATCATCATATTCACAATGACATATTTCTGCCAGTAAATGCTAATCTTATGGCTTTTAAGTGTTCACATCACTTCATTTTCTAAAAATACCTAAGTTTCTTGAGGCTAGGAACTGTGTCTCTGTGGCTTTCTCTCATCCCATAGTAGTCCTTTAATTCATACCTACTCCTTGAATATAATAAAAACAAGAATCCTAGAAAAAAGATATTCAAACTTTCATGTGTTAGAGAATGTCCTAGAACTATATTTCTTTAACTATCTCCTTCAGGAGAAAGCCCACTGCAAGGAATGTGCTGGCTGATAGCCTTGATCTTCACATTGAAGTCAGGTCTTTCCAAGCAGCTCCCAGCCGAAGACCACAGCAGGGGTACTAGACCCTGGCTGGCCATTCCTGCCCACCACTGGGCTCCCCTGCTGGGCCATCTGTGCTCTGGGTTCTCACCAGCCTGGCTGTGCCCTTCTCTGAGTTGCACTGCAGTCTGAGGCTCTTCCTATCTGATCCTTCCTCCTTCCCACTGCTCCCCATGTCTGTATCATAGTCTGAAATCCTTTTTCACTCACTTCTGTGAGCTCTACCCCTTAAAAATATTTTACCTGATAGCATTCATGTTCCTGTTGATTAAGACCAATATCATGGATCCAAAGGCAGATGTGAAGAACATTAGATCAGAAACAGTGGCATAATGAGGTATGATAGATAGATCTAGAAATGTTTCATTTGGAAAATCTTTCTTAGGCTGTGTCCCCACTGCTTAGGATAATGCACCATATCTGTAACCTTTACAGATGTCCCCATTAATGCCTCCCTTTCATATCCAATTACACCTGGCATCTGCTTCCCAGAGGATCCAAACAAGGACACAGCCTCAACCACTTTTTCAAATGAGGAACCAGGGCTTTAAAAGGTTAAGAGACATGTCAAGTTTACACAGTTATTCAGTCAAACAGTCCAAATTGGAACCCAATTTTGTCTGACTACAAAGCCCACATATTTTACCACTACCTGGGGGAAAATAAAAATGATGTTTCATGGAAATCAATGGCTTGCCATCTGTAAATGTTTAAGGATCACAATGAAATCATATTATTCCTGCCGGGGCCCACTTGCAGTATTTCCTGTCCAGAAGGGGTGAATACACAGATATTTGTCAAGAGGCAAATATATAATCTCTATATTCTCTGACTTGTGAAAAATAAAAAGGGTAGCATTTGCTTCAGACAGTCACAAGGAACCCAAATGGAACATAAAAATCCTTCACATGATAGTATTCATGATTCCTGTGATAAAGGCCAAATGGATCCCAAGGAAGGTGTGAATAGTGTAAGGTCAGAAACAGTTGCATATCAGCTATGATACATATACCCAGAAATGTTTCAATTGGAAAAATTCTTCTTAGGCTGTATCCACTGCTTAGAATAAGGGAAGTGTATTTGATTTTCAATACCTCTCTTAGATTACGCTATACTTTATTATATTGAATTTGAACGTTTTGTTTATACAGATGCCTCCCTGAACTCCTACCACACAAATCTCATCCTCAGCACATATTCACCCATTCTAAAGGCTTTTCACCCTTGGAAGGCAGGGATAGAGCCCTGTAGTAGTGGGCATCCAATAAATACTTGTGAAATGCTTTAAACAAATAGGAGACTTTGTTATAAAACTTTAAAAGACTGTCCAATGAAAGGAAATAAGTCTCTTTGTGGCCATTATAAGGTGATTGTGAGATTAGTTGGGGTACAAGCTAAATGGCTATAACGAAGGAATCCTAAAACAAAGTAGATTGAACAAGAGTGAAGTTTATTTCTCTACCACCCCAAAGTAAAAACTTCAGGACTGATGGAATAGCCCTGCCACTTTGAATATGTGGCTTCAATTTCAGAGTCAAATAGCTCCTTCAGTCCCAGACATGTCTACCAGCAGTAAGGAAAAATTTTTGGGGACACTGCACACTCAATTGTTTTAATGGCAAGTCATGAACGTGGTGCACATCATTTATTCTCCATCCACTTGCCTTAGTAGTCATATGGCCAGCTTAGTCACATGGTCAGCCTTGCTGACTACAAAATAGATCTTCAGCTTTGTGGCGATGCACGAGTTAAATCTCTATTCTTGCAAAATTGCAAGAGAATGGCTATTTGGGCAAACAACAATGTGCTATAACTGTCTATAACAAATCGCCTTCTAACCAGAAGAACTGAATCAGAAACAAATGGATCAGCAGTGAATTAGCAATCTGTCCATGACTGAATATATTTAAGCAGAAACATAATTATGATTTGCAAAGGAAAAATCTAAGATCAATACTATTTTTCCCCATGGGGAAGCTCAAAGAGATGACCATTAAATGCTCTGTTATGTGGTTTTATGATTTCATTTTACTTCTTACACAGTGTAGAATACATTGCATACAGCAGGCACTGAGGTAACCTGCTTTTCTTCACACTGCAAACTCTTTGAGGGTAAGGATGGTATCTGCCTTGAAGTCAGCCAGTACTTAGAAAAATACATGATAGATAGTAGAAAAATAAGAGGTAAATATATCCTTGTTGAACAAATTAATTAATGACAATTGAAAATCATGGACTAGAAGTTAAAAAAAAAACTAGGAAATACACCTCTGTTGGAATGGCAGGAAGTTTGGATTGACAGTTAATACTTACAAGCTCAGATTTTGTAATGCAGAATATTTTCACTAAATCTATGAAAGATATTGCATAAACATGAAACACAAATATACGTTGAGTGTAGTTTTGGCATTTTTCAAAAGCTGATAGCAGTTATTTCTCTTATAGAGTCACAGAAATGATGAATGTGGTTTTTTTTAGGTACAAAATGACTGTAAACTCATTGTTATACGTTGGTATCCCTCACTTTAATCTGAATCTTTGTTCAGCTTATACATTCAGACTGTTATTATTTATGTTAAAAGTGGTCCCAAAGAAAATAAGATAATGTCAGTGTCCCTAGAGGAGAACGTTTTCAGCCTTCTCTATGCATCTCAGTATCTGGAAACTAAGATTCTCACCACTTCTAAGATTACATTGGGGGATTGGGTGGCAGAAGATAAATATTACCAACTGTATATTTTCTCTCTTTCTCCTGCTCTCTCTTACTCCCTCCTTCTCTCTCTCTCTCTCTCTCTCACACACACACACACACACACACACATTCTCTCTCTTTCCCTCTGCTCTCTCTCCTTCTCTTTCTTTTTCTCTGTCTTCTCCCTCCCTCCCCTTTATTCTTTCCACCCCTATGGAGCCTCTTCTATTTATCCTATTTGTATATTCTGTGTAAACCTTCCCTAGGATTATTACCCATACCCTCCTTGCTTCCTCATGCCTGGTTTGGCCAGTTACACTCTATCCCTTAAGAGAGCACTGACAGGCTATATGGGTTATAGGAATCACATGAAGAAGCAAGAAAAAGATGAAATAGATATAAAGGGAAATAATGTCAATTCTTCCTTATTTAATAACTGAACATCTAGAAATGATGTTCTTGGGAGATCTCTTTTCTTTTTATTTTTTTCCTCCCTTATCCCTGCTTTCCATTTGCTTTAATCAGGTTTTTAAAGAAAAGGTGGTTAAATTTTGATTAAGCATATTATAGTGTACCATATACTGACACATTAATATATGTGTAGTTACTATATTAGCTATAACTCACATGCTCTCTGTTATTCTAAGTGCAGAAGAAAGTAATCTCTGCTCTATGATATTTTATGAAAAATATATTATCTACACAAGTAATAATATCAAAGACTCAGATATATCCCAAAGCAGCAATTTTGGCTTTTATAGCAAAATCTAATTTAATATTTTTAAATGACATGTCTCTTTCAGAAGCATAGGGCATTTGCTTACATGTGAGTAAGACTGAATAGTTTTTGGAGATGTCTTTTGTGAAAAGTTAGGGGCTTCCTTTGATATCGGTATCACTCTGAGCACTAGATGAAATGAGAGAGCAGAACCCATCATGCCATGATAGATGGGGAGGCTATCTGTGGTCTAGTGAGTAGATGAACTGTTACGTCATTTAATGTGCACCGCTGATGTCCTAAGTCACTGTTTAGAGAATCCCTATTTTTCACTACACTAACTTCTACACTTATTTAACATTACCCTATCAAGACCCACACTTTACTTTTGTCAAACTTGACCCATTCATCAGATAATTCCCAGATAAATCAATGGCAGAGGCACATGCATCCTGAAGATTTGTTCTCACATATAATCTGCAAGGATTGCTTGTGTCTAAAAGCAACTATCCTGCTACCTGTCCATCTGTAGTATCTGTCACAACTATGAAACATTTCCTAGGGCTGCAGGTTGGCCTTACACTTCCAGCTGTCAATTAATAATGTGACCTTAGCTAAATGATTTAACTTTCCTGAACTCATTTCTTTCTCCATATAAAGAGGGGATACAAATAAATGATCCATAAGGTTTCTTCCAGCTATTCCATTCCTTAAAGGACTCCCCATTCCAGGTGCCAAGAAGCAAGTCACATGTGATACAACCTCATTATTCACTGCAGTTGCATTCATTTCTGATGAATGATATAAGAATTAGAAGCATATTCTTCTTTTCTCCTGCAGTTGAATATTCTCCTTCAGTCTCCAACAATGATTGTGATGTGGTATTGTGTAGAAATCCAACAAAGGCAAACTCTCTTAGTCATAGCCTACATTGGAGTGCAGGACAGCAGCTCATCACTCTGGAATTCTCTAAAGCTGTAGATAAGCCCATCCCATACCTGTCTTTTCATTAAGGTGTCCCACCTTTATACTCCCAGACAACCTGCCCCCTGAGCATAGCCTCAGTCACACTGCAGAGTAATTTTTATGTCTTTTCCCTCTTCTTGTTGCTTCCCTAAGCAAGCAGGAAACATGGTTTTGTGGATTTTTTTTTCCCAATGTGAATAAACTCTGCTGCTTAACTTCCAATGACCTCTTTAATGATATCTTTAATCACTGATTTTGTGTCACTAGTCGTTAGCCGTGACTGAGTGGGGCCAGGCAGCCTACAGCTCATAGTGTGTCCTGAGTTTCTATCCCTAAAGAAGAAAATTATATTGGCATGATTCAGCTTCAAAGTTCTGCATTTGATACCTCTGGCCAGCTAGCTATTATTCTTGACCCAGTCAGCTGTGTTTGAGATGGTGAAGAGAATGAGTCTTGCCTTTGTTCCTTTAAAATGGTATTTACATACACTACCTGTTGTAGTTTCTTGCAACTAAAAGAACAATGAGGTTATATCACATGTCGCTCATTTTATGACCTTTGGGATGATGGGTGCTTCAAAAGTAAACGGTGAGTGATGAGATTGAAATGATAAGGGAATATGTATGTGACCTGCCCTCAAGTAGCAGGTAGTCTAATTGTGCCTTTTGTCATCTATTGCCCACTTATTAGGAGCAAGGATTCTTCCAGAGAGTGAGGAAGGCCCAGAGACCCCTGAATTGCTTCTGGCTCAGTAAGAACTTGTATTGTTTGGGGGATATTCTTTTCCCCCTAAAGTCTTCTAAAAGTAGGCTAGATTTCAGAGTCCTAACTGAAAAATTTCCAATGTGTATCCAGCATCCTAAAACCTGAAGCAAGAGGAATAGCAAGCCTTGTGGGAAAGATAATTCTAGAAATGCTGGGTCTAACAGAATAACATCAGTGAGAGCCTGGTACTGAACAGTAGTTCCGTAGTTCAGTTGCGCTCACAAAGCACAACTATTGAAGAGCACACTGGAGGTATGAGACAGCTCTCAACAGACGTATAACTCAAAATCACAGAATGTGAGTAGCAAAAGGAACAGATACTTTCTTTAGAAAAGCCACACAGTTAGAGCAAAATTAAAGATTGTAAATGAGTCTTTCACCTGAGCTCTCCAAAGACCACTGAGGCAAATTATATATATTGCATACTCAATTTGTTTCATATGTTTGCAATATAATTTTTTTTTTTTGAGACAGTCTTGCTCTGTTGCCCAGGCTGGAGTACAGTGATATAATCTCGGCTCACTGCAACCTCTGGCTCCTGGGTTGAAGTGATTCTCCTGCCTCAGCCTCCCTAGTAGCTGGAATTATAGGTAGCATCACCACGCCTGTCTAATTTTTGTATTTTTAGTAGAGACAGCGTTTTACCGTGTTGGCCAGGCTGGTCTCAAACTCCTGACTTCAGGTGATCCTTTTGCCTCAGTCTCCCAAATTTCTGGGATTAGAGGCATGAGCCACCACGCCTGCCCTGAAATTCCTTTGTTTTCATATTTCTTATAAATTCATTTTGTAACTAATAAAATTAAGTGACACAGAAAGAAAAGGGATTACAAAATATATCACCATGCCAACTTATGTGAGAGTGAGATTAAAATTCTGTCCTCTTTCCACTAAGGTATTTGTCCTGCTTATTTTCCATTATGCCAAGGACAAAAAAAAAAAAAAAAAAAAAAAACAAAGTTCCTTTTTCACATATTTGCTTGGCAGTTAGAACTATAATTGGAGTAAAAGACACAATAGTCATACAGTTCCTTGGAGTTAAGAAATCAGGTATTTATCTTCTATTTTTTTATTTCTGGTCAAGCCATTCATTCTCCTGGGAGAATTCTAAAGTCAAATTCCATCTAAAATATTATTAACTTGCCAGTTGGTTCTCAGAAATAAGTTTTTAAGCAATTTGACTCAGAGCATGTTCTCACGATGGAGCACTGCCCTCTGACCAAAGGTGGTCACCTACTCAAATTCCTGATGTCTGCAAGCTAACCCATGTGCCCCAGTTTCTCTTGAGCCCAGGTTTCTATCATGCCATGTGGTAAAAAAATTGTATATTTCAATCTCAGCAACATGGTCCTTTAGAAAAAATTCTGAAAGTCTTTTATTTTTTCTTACACAAGTCCTTGCTTTGTTCTTGTTAATCTTGTCAATTTCTGACATTATCCGTTTTGGGGCACTCTTCCTACCATCACTGGAACAAAGGAAAGAGGTTTGTTCATGCAAAGCTGAATCTGTGCATGCCTTGCAATGGTGCCTGCACATACTTTCATTCATGTAAAGTACACAAATATTTCCCTTATTGTCAAGAATCAATCCAACTGGGAAATATCAGATAGTATATTTGTGCAGAAAATGATTAAAATTCAAATGATTGCTTGAATGGTATAAATAAATTCAAAATTATGATCTTACTACATTTTTTGAGGCATATAAATGTGTATCTGCTAAAAATACTTCAACAATTCTTCCTTCAAGTATAGAGGCATCCTTGTTTCCCTTTTACATTAGAACTCATTAGAACTCATTAGGTATAGTTTATGTTACAATATCTTTTAAACTGTGCTGGGAGTCCATCAGTTCTTCTCTTTTTCTTTTGTGTCTTTTTTTTTTTAAAGACAGGGTCTCACTCTGTTGCCCTGTCTGGAGTGCAATGGTAGGATCATAGCTCACTGCTTCCTTGAGCTCATGGGCTCAAGCAATCCTCCCACCTCAGCCACGGAGCAGCTAGGACTACAGGTGCATACCACCACGCCCAGCTAGTTTTTTTGTTTTGTTTTGTTTTGGGTTTTTTGGTATTTTTTGTAGAGGTGGGGTTTTGCCATGTTGCCTATGCTGGTCTCAAACTCCTGGGCCCATGCCATCTGCCCACCTTGGCCTCCCAAAGTGCTGAGATTACAGACGTGAGCCACTGCACCAGGCTTTCATTTTCTTTTCTCTCTTAAATAGGCTTAAAATCACAAACAGGGTTCTATGGGAGATATCAGGGGCTAAAAAATAGTCAGGAAAGGTTTTTTTCTCTAAATGTACCTATAAATCATTCTGAACTTTCTACAATAGCAGTAAAAGAGATCACCCTCAATCTCTGTGACAGGTCTTTTTAATCCCTGCATCTGGTAACTACCCATTCATTTAAGGAAGAACGATGAAAGGATGTAAACACTTCTCCTCAACTGTGCCATGGAATGAGAACGGTAAAGAATCAATAGCAAAATGAAACTCCCAGAAACCTATAGAAAAATACGCCTAACATAGAAACCATAACTTTCACATTATAGTCAGGTCCAAGAAAAAGATGCCTATTTTCACCATAGCTACTATACATTTTACTTACAATAATACAAAACATTATACAAATGATATTTTAAGTTATAACTTTGGAACTAATACTGATATTTCTGTGATTGTATACCTTAGACAATTCACTACTGGACAAATGATTTTCAAAGAGTATTCAGTAAGGTCACTGGATGCAAGATCAATCTAAAAAATCAAGTAGCTTTCTTTATTACAGCAAATCAAATATAAAAGGAAACATTTAAACAGTAAAAAATTATAATATACATGAGCATAATCATGATGTCAAGAAATGTGCAAGATCTTTATTTAGACCCCCACATAATATTACCTGAGAGTATAAAATAATATTTGATTACATAGAAAGAAAAAATGCTCACGGTTTGGAAAATACCATGTTTCAAAGATTTTAATCTTTTCAAATTATACTAGGAATGCAATGCCATTCAATTAAAAAATTCCAAAAATTGTTCATGAACTCAAAAAGATAAGTCAAAATTTATATGAATTATTAAATGTGAAAAGCTAGTTGAGAAGGTTTTTACAAACTAGCACTTCAGGAGACCAGGGCAGGCAGATCACTTGAGGTCAGGAGTTCGAAACCTCCCTGGCCAACATGGTGAAACCCATCTCTACTAAAAATACAAAAGAATTAGCCAGGCATTGTGGTAAGTACCTGCAATCCCAGCTACTTGGGAGGCCGAGGCAGGAGAATTGCTTGAACTGGGGAGGTGGAGATTGTAGTGAGCCAAGATCGCGCCACTGTCCTCCAACCTGAGCAGCGGAGTGGCTTGTCTCAAAAAAAAAACAAAACAAAAAACCTCAGCTTTACAGATCATCAAAGACATGCAAGAACAATAAAAGCATAGACTAACAAACATTTGCAAAAATGGAGAATAAATGAAGTTTTGTAGAAATGAGTAATTAGGAAATACTGTGCTTCATAGCTTTTAAGAGTGAAGTAAGTCTACACATTCAGATGTGAAAAGAACTCAAGGGCAAATAATCTCTAACAGATCAGAGCTCATATATTCTGTGTGAAATTTTTTTCTACTACATATTATACTAGAAAGATGAACCAAAAAATGCTGGAGCTCAGAGAAAGGATTTTATCTGGAGAAGATGACAGATGTGTCCCTGTAGCCAATCCCTAAAATATGACTATTTGACAGTCAGAAAAGTGGTAAATAGCTCTTTCAGAAGAGGCTGTAGTCTGTTCCAAACTTCTCACAATTGCCTTCCAGTCTTCCTTGTCAACCCCACCAGTTCATCTGTGATCAGTCCCCAGTCACCCACTTTGCCTGGGTGGTGCTCTTTGATACCATCTCGCTTTGTACCAATCTGTTCTTCTCTACTTAACATCTCCCCCATTTCCTCTCAGTCTCTCCCTTCCGTTTGCCTGGCTAATTCCTTCTTTTAGCCTTAGCTAGGCCACTACCTTCTTCGTAAAGTCTTTTCAAATCTGCATCTTCTCTCTGAGCATTCTAATTTCTTCATGCTTCTTTTCTCAAAGAATCTATGCTACTGTTTAAAATCCAGAATCAAAATTAAACCAAAAAACCCATTTCTAAACTAAAGTCAGCAAAACATTGGTAATAAAAAATTTAATGCCCCACGTGGTGGATGGGTTTCAGTGCACAAGGACAGAAGGTAAATTACCAGTGAAAGAACCTGAATGATTCTGTAACATATATGTTCATTATGTGAATGATCAAAGTAAAGATTTTCTTCTTTTGGAAATCCTTGGAGACTGCAAATGTCTCTCTCCCTTAGTTACATTTACAAATGTCAAAAAAGAAAGTGAATTTATTTTGCAAGACTTAGAACACTTTCAATGGCAAGCACAACCATTTAAAACATGCTGCTGGTTCCCTTTGGACGTTTGACTACAAAATTGAGGCTGAAAATGTCCCACAAGTTTAAAATAAATGACAAGAAATGTCAATACATTTTTTTCTTCTGTTATTAAGACTTGAAAAGAAATCTGTTACCGAATTAAATAAAAGAAAGCAAGATAGCTTTGATCATCAGATAAGAAAAAAATGTTCATCTTAGTTAATAATACATGTAATATATCTAGTATAGTTATTATTGCATTCTATTGCAACTTAGGAATATTTTATCCAAACAAAGGAATTACAGAACCCACGTAAATAAGGGCTACGAGTAGCCAAGATAAACATGAAAAGTGTATAAGAGAAAAAAGAAAACATGAATATATTTGAATGACTAATTTATTCCAGACATTATCAGCCACTTTCAATTGCCTTATTTAATTTAATCTAGGTTTAGTTTAACTTCTTGAAATACAAAAGCAGTCTATGCAGACTGGGGCCATTTCCATCACGTAAGGGTTAGCATCTGATACCTAAACTCTTCAAATCTAATAATAATGCCCTATTCCCTCATGCCCTATTTACAAAGAATGAGATGGAACTCAGCTTCCTAACTGCCAGGAAATAGCCACTAATTGCTAAAGCATAATAACATTATCTAGATTTAGACGATGATTGCTGCATACAAGACATATGTAGGGCCTGTCATATAACAAAGCACTGGTGTTTGTTTAATTTGTTGGAGGCTTCAGGGTCCCCTTTAGGTGCCTCAGTGAATATGTCACTGGTATAGACACCTTTCGGTCCAGATGGATGGGAAATTAACATGTTGTTAAATGAATTACATCCATGGTTTAGCAAGAAAGCAACAGTAGCAATTCCAAAACAGTGATTTGAAAGAGTTAGATATTGATTGCTGGTTGTTAAAGTGGATTCCAATGTACAAAATACCACAAAAATCAGTATCTCCTTTCACTTCACAGTGTGCCTTTAAAAACATCATTCAGCTTTGGAAGACTGGCTATTGAATTCAGGACACGTTCCTAACGGTTGCTGCCTTAGTTAAGAGTGCACAGTACAAGTTGGCAGAATAAAGAGGGGAGAGTCTAACTAACTGTGATGTTTGTGCATTCTGAGATCTATTCATTAAGCTTTCCTGACAGTAAAGGAATAAATGAAGACTACTGAAGCTAACATTGTCTTTTACCCCCAGGCTGCAAGCCATGTGAAAGTGTCAACCCTAAATAAAAAACAAGTTTGTCAATTTCAGCTTCAATATTTTAGGGAGGGGAAGCCAAAATATTCATAAGACAAAAGAGTATTCTTTATTATTAGGCCAATAGGAAACTAAAGAATCCAATAACCCAGCCTTACTAGAAACCCTAATCGTATTATGAAACAGCTCACCAGCTGTCTGGTTCTGTTTTCATGGGTCAAAGTGAGATACTCATCACTTGTCATGGAATGCTATTGCTTTTTCTACAAAGTCCTTCTCCTTAACTAAAGGCATTATAAAAATACAACTTATTAGTAAAGAAGTTCTGTAATGTCACTCATAATTATGTTTATACATTATCAGAAAGTTATTTTACCTTCATCATATAGCTGAAATATTTAGTCCTAAATAATAGAATTAAGAATATTCCTGTATTCAAGAAATACAATAGAGCATCAGCTGTATTTTTTTATTGTCACAAGTTTCATAAATATGAAAACACATAGTTTTGGGAATTTTTGTTGTTTGTATGTGTGTTTTTTGCTAGTTCTGGTAGTTTTCTGTAAAGAATTTAAAAGGACAGTCTAATCACCCTGAGAGGAAATGTGTTTTATTTTTATCTACTCTACAATTTAAAAATCCCTTCAACTTTTCTCCTGCAAGGGAAGTTTAATGAGGCATATTTGCTTGTTTCCATGGTATTTCAAAGGAGGATTACTAGCTGAAGCCCAGAAGATGTATACAAAAAAAAAAAAAAAAAAAAAAAAAAAGTATGGGAATAAATAACAGCCCTTGCAATAAGACAAAAACTTTGCTTTTCAAATAAATTCCATAGGTTAATAGTTATTTATAATCTTTAAATCAGTGATAATCATTTTTCCTATTATTTAAAGACTGATTTTTCCTGGGGAAAAAAAAAGAATGGTAGCAAGAGTATTGTCTTATAACATGGTTTGTCAATGTGAGTGCAAATATAACACATCATGATAATGGACCAAAATTCAAATCTCTGTACATCTGTGGAATACATAGAAAAACAAGGATGAAGTCCAGCTTGCATTGTCTTAGATCTGGTTAATAGCATGCTGAATTTTTGTGTGTGTTACAGAAAGCATCATTATGTTCTGTTATCTCTGAACACTGACACTTGCAAATCCACTCACACTTGAGGGAGGTTTTCCCAGAAGCAATTGGCCAAACATATATTGTGTTAGTCTCTTTCATCTCCAAAGCACATATTGAATGACTTGCCTTTCAATTCAATTTTTTAATAAGTATTTTGATGAGATCTGATGTTTAAAATACAGAGGAATTAAAGATTTCTATGGTGTCTCATGCAGTGACATTACAATGTCACATTTATAACTTGTGATGACAATTAAATTCTATTCTGTAAATATTCCCAATCTACCATTTACAGGTTTAAGACTAAGTGGGTGAGTTGATGTATAAATGAGAGAGCAAGTCCTGAAGTCACATGTGTTGGACATCATAGGGCATATTCTAGCATTTTTGAAAAAGGAATGTCAAGCACAGGAAATGTTACATTTGTAGACAAAAAGAGTCAAACGCTCTAAAATATTTGAAAAGATTTATTCTGACTCAATTACGAGTAACTAATAGCCCGTGACACAGACACAGGAGATGCTGTGAACATGAGCCCCAGAGGGTCGGGCACATGTTCACAGTTATAAATGTATAAAGCTGTGCTTTAATGAAAGCTTTGCTTTATACATTTTAGGAAGACTTAAGACATCAACATGTCAGGTGTACTTGGGTTCAGTCTAGAAAGGTTGGACAATTGGTAGCAGGGTCTTCCAGGTTACAGGCAGACTCAGAGGTTTTCTGCTTGGCAGTTGGTTGCAAGAGTTATTATCTGAAGACCTGAAATCAATAGAAGGGGGTGTCTGGGTTAAGAAAAGGGGTTGTGGAGACCAATGTTCTTAAGCAGATGAAGGCTCCAGGTAACAGGCTTCAGATAAAATAGATTGTAAATGTTTCTTATCAAATTAAAAGAATCTGTTCTGTTAATATTAAGGTCTCTGGGTGTTAATGTTGGTCAACTGTGTCTGAATTCCAAAGGGAGGAGGGAATTGTGAGGGATGTGTGACCCCCACTTCCCATCATGGCCTGGACTAGTTTCTCAGGTTAATTTTGGAATGCCCCTGGCTGAGGGGAGGGTCCATCCATCAGTTGGGAGCCTTAGAATTTTATTTTTGGTTTAGACTTTGATAAAGGTAATTCAATACCATTAACAATATATGTAATATCAACAAAACAAAAAAGAGTAGAGATCAGTAGAAAATGTACATTTTATGAGGTGATGTTGTGGGAGGGCAAAGCTCTTGGCACTCTGAAAGTTTACTGAAAAAAGCAAATGGCAATAAGGTAGTTAAAAAGAGAAAAGGAGGCCAGATGCAGTGGTTTGCTCCTGTAATTCCAGCACTTTGGGAGGCTGAGGCAGGCAGATCACGAGGCCAAAAGATCAAGACCATCCTGGCTACCATGGTGAAAACCTGTCTCTACTAAAAATAAAACTAGCCAGGTGTGGTGGCAGGCGCCTGTAGTCACAGTTCCTCAGGAGGCTGAGGCAGGAGAATCACTTGAACCCAGGAGACAGAGGTTGCAGTGAGCCGAGATCGTGCTACTGCATTCCAGCCTGGGGGACAGAGCGAGACTCCATCTCAAAAAAAAAAAAAAAAAAAAGGGCATATGAATTATTTTAACCATGCACCTGGAGAGAATTGATTGCCCAATATCTCTATGTGGCCCAGAAGCTTGTATGTTATTGTGAGGGGTGTAGAAGGCTTGGATCCCGGACAAACAGGTTATTTGTCCAGGGGGAGAAAAGGAATTGGATGATTGGATCAGGCAGCAGAAATTAACTTGTAAATAGTTAGCTTGGAATTTAAATGATCCTTGGAGACAGTCATTATCTTGCACAGGGGTCTGTTCAGGTGTGGTTGCATTCTTGGCCTTTTTTCCTGTCATGGATCATGAGATAACAGGAAGAGGAACAAGAATAATCATTCTTGGTGGGAAGTCTGATCTATATGTAGATAGTGGTTAAGTCTCTTCCAGCACTTGTTAATTTGGTCTAAGTGTTACCAGGAAGGGGCCTGGATCCAGACCCCAGGAAAGGGTTCTTGGATCTCATGGAGAATTCAGGGCAAGTCCATAAAGTGAAAACAGGTTTATTAGGTAAGTAAAGGAATAAAAGAATGGCTACTCAATAGGCAGAGCAGCCTGGTTGCCCATTTTTGTGGTTATATCTTGATCATATGCTAAAGAAGGGGTGGATTATTCATGCCTCTTCTTTTTAGACCATATAGGGTAACTTCCTGATGTTGCCATGGCATTTATAAACTGTCCTGGCACTGATGGGCAACCAGAGATCACTCTTGTCACCATCTTGGTTTTGGTAGGTTTTGGCTGGCTTCTTTACTGCAGCCTGCTTTATCAGGAAGGTCTTTATGACCTGTATCTTGTGCCAACTTCACATCTCATCCTGTGACTCAGAATGCCTTAAGCATCTGGGAATGCAGCCCAGTAGGTCTCAGCCTCATTTTACCCAGCCCCTACTCAAGATGGAGTTGCTCTGGTTCACACACCTCTGATATGAGGGTTTTTAATTCAAAATATTCATTATACCAAGGAACCATATTTTAAGGCGAAATTGGCTGCATTCCTTCAATGTGCTCTAGGGTAAGAAACCCTCAATTTAAATTGAAAGGAGTTGGTTCCTAATCATAAAATTGCCATTGAGTAAAGAGCTACAAAGTCTTGAGTCTCATTTTATGCTTTTGGAAAATGGCACTGGGTTAGGTGATAATAGAATTACCTTTAAGTTCAGGCTAATACAGACTATAGGGATGAGGAGGAGAAAGTAGCTAGTAAGCATTCTGTCTCTAGTCTTGGAGTATCTGTCGCTCTAACATTAGGCATGAAAAAGCACTGTGAAAAGAAGAATTAATCGGAGGGTGAACTATTGTACCTTAATCTTTTCCTTCTGGGCAATCAGGCTACAAAATCCAAAAAAGAGAAGCTGAAGCTTGACTGGCCAGCCACACAGACCTTCTTTGTGGATATCCCTGTAGAGGCTCCAACACAAAAGCATAAAGAAGCCAAATTCACTTAAGTCTGATGGCCTGTGAGGGCATGAAAGAAACCCAGAACCAGATAGTTATTCAAGTGTTGAAAGCAGATTTCATCCAGGAACAATTACAGTTGGGGAAAATACTTCAGTAACATATGTGAAAGACAAATAAATCTGGGCACCCCATGTTAAAATGCACTCTCTGAATGAAGAGAACCCTCAAACAGGCTTTGTGTTTATTCACCTGGGTATGGGCAGGCTAAGTCTGAAAAGAGAGTCAGCAGAGGGTAGTGGGATAGGAGTTGGTTTTATAGGTTTGGAATAGGCAGTGGAAAGTTACAGAAGTTATAGTTTAGGGCAGTTTTTGCAAGCTGGGAGGAGGTTGTAGGGTCTGGAATCTTGAGGTTGACCAAAGTCGGTTACAAAGTCCAATTGCCCTATCTGTGGAGGCAGGAATAAGGAACAACAGAAGAATGTCTCAAGTTAATTAGGCTCTGCAGGGGTTGATTATTCTTCCCTTTTTTGTGATTTTCTAGTTACTTCAGACTTTCTAGTTCCAGGAACTCATCTGGAGTCTGTGTGCGGGTCACAGAGGTTACTATGGCATCCATAGTGCCGTCAGTCAGCCTAAAAGACCTTACACCCCAAACTCATTAAGCCAAAGGGAAAAGTTAAGCTGGGAACTGGGTCATACAAACTTGCCTCCCCCTTTTGGTTCCTAAATAAGATGGCTACAAGCTGAAAAGCTACACGCCTCCCTGAAGTATTTTGCCCACAAGAAAATTGCTCCTGAACTCCAAAATATTTACCCTAAGGTGTTTCTGTTAAAATTTCACCATTGCAATGTAAATTGATAGCTTATCTTTACAGATGCTGTCTCCTCCTTGGCCCACCTGACACAAATGCATATCTAATTATCCCCCTGCTCTTTTTGTCTATCTTGTCTTAGTAAAATTCTCTGCATTTTTCCGCTGTTCCATTTGCCTATGTCATCTTATGTGTTTAAAAAAAAAAAAAAAAAAAAGCACATTCACTGGGCCAGACAAAGGTATGAATGACTATTTTTCCCTACCCTCTCTTACCTGAAAATTGTATACTTCTCAATATCCCACCCTTTCCCCTTTAAATTTGGAGCCCTCAAAATTATATTCAGAGAAAGTCCTGTACCTGTCTCCCAGGAGTACATCCTTAGCTTTAGCAAACAAACCTCCTAAAATGATTGAGACTTGTGTCATCATTTTTCTTGATTGACACATAGAACTGGGATCAATTCCAAATACATCAAGAACAAGTGGGGGCTGGATGCAGTGGCTGGTGCCTGTAATCCCAACACTTTTTGAGCCAAATTAAGGGGATGGCTTGAGTTCAGGAGTTTCAAGACCAGCCTGGGCAAGATAGCAAGACCCTGTCTCTACAAATTTTGTTTTTTAATTAGCTGGGCATAATAGCACGTGCCTGTGGACTTGGCTGAGGTAAGAGGATCACTTGAACCCCAGACGTTGAGGCTTGAGGCTAGTGTGAACCATAAAAATAACATTGCACTGCATTTCAGCCTGGGCAGAGCAAAACTCCCAATAAAAAAAAAAAAAAAAAAAAAGAAAGAAAGAAATGGAAATTTACAGCCAAGAAGCAGGTTGAGGAATGATTGGTAAATAGAAAATTACTCTTATAACAAGAGTAGGAATCCTGGTTAAATTAACCTAACAGGATTCTCATTGAGGGCAAGTCAGTGTAATCACATGTCACCTGGGGCATGGTGAGGGATAAGGAATTAGATCAGATATTAAAGGTGATCAGTTGTCAAAGGTGGGAAAGTTCCCTCGAACTGAGTTAACAGGATTCTTGCTTCAAGTGGGCTAGGGAAGCCCAGCAAGGACTAAGCCCAAGTGAAGGCCTAGTGGAGAACAGGGCTTAGAGAAGTCAGACTCAAGTCTAGTCAAGGAGAGATGATTTGTTGACAAGTAGTGCAAACCAAAGCGGACATAGGGGCACAAGAATCACTGATGTCAGCCACTCCAATGAGGGCGATTCCAACTTCAAAACAGAGACTTTGTTAAAAGAACATTAAAAAGAAATGCCTTATGCAAATAGGCATCTATTAACAATTATACACAACAAATATAGGACTGTATTTTTCAGTTATTATTTTTTTTTCTAGCAGAAGTAACACATTTGTAGGCTTTAAAACTCTCTGGATTATACACATTTAAACAAATGCCCTCATTAAAAGCTCAAATTCCAGAAGCTCTTTGCAAAGAGGACCAGTACCTATTTGAATATTTCATAGACTGTAATAAAGTAGTTCAGATTTCTTTGGCTGGTTGAAATGTTCTGAAGAAAAAAGAAAGGAAAAAACATTTAATGAAAGTGTTAAATATCCTCCAATATCTGGAGCTAGCAACTTCTCTGCATGGGTTGAGCTGAATTTCAAAACCATTGTCATTCCTAAGACAACCTGTAGTTTTAAATGACTAGGTTGTCAGCCTTTGAGTTTTCTGCATTTGCCTTTTCTGCTTTAGTGAATAGTAACAATTACATTGCAAACAGCATGTTATTTCCAACTGCTTTTTGACAGAAATCTTTGTTACATATATTGCAAACGAGTTCATTTGCATGATTCATTTTTTATGTAAATCTTAAGGGTGGAGTTTTTCTTCTAAGGCTTCAATAAATTGGTCTATATAATAGTATCGATTTATTTTTCTCTCACACACACATACTTGCTAAGCACAAGTGTTAAGGATTTGTAGAGATTTGGAAACAATTTTTAACATACGATTGTTAGGTTCATACAGCAAGACTTTTTAATAGTTGGAATTCAGTGATAAGGGGAATTGATGCATTTAGAAAAAGGGAACCAGGGAAATTATATGCTCTTTTTTTTGTTTTTGTTTTTCCAAAGAACTTGTTCCAACACCCTCAAAGTGAAAAAGAATAGATTGAATTTTCTTATAGGTAATCAATTGAAAATATTATTTCTGGTTTAGAAAAAAGACAGAATTTCTGTGTTATAAAGTGCAGTGGGCTTGGTGAAAGCACAGGATGATCCAGACCCTTGAAGATGTTTATCTTTCAAGCTGATTTAAACATTTAACAACTATCGAGCCTTTGAAGATCTAAGGAAAAAACAGTAGGATTAAAACCTATGTTCCGATGTTTGAAAATAACTTTAAATATATAAAGAAGCACAAAGACATTGTTTATTGGTTATATCTAGCATGTGTAGAATATATGTAGTAACTTATTTATAGCAATTTATCCATATATATGTGTGTGTGTATATACTTACGTGTATATACGTGTGTGTCTGTGTGTATATGTTGACTGAACACTAAATATGTAGAAGACATTGATCTTTGCAAAGAGGAAAAAAATGAATGGTGGCTACAAAGATTTGAAGAGGAGACTAACATTTCCCTTAAATTGACTCAACTTGAGACAGGCGTGTAGATGACTGCACTCCTATGACCTACGTTTTTGTAGAGCATTGGCTTTAGAAAACTCCTAATTGTAACTTCTTTCTCTGCCTCTTTGAGATGTAAATCTTCTCCAATACTCTTGAAATTTTGTAACCAAGTAATGTCTTTCTCAAGGACCTGGGAGCCATTGTTTTTAAATGTAATCATTGAAGGAGATAGTGCCTCTGTCTCATTGTGGGAGGGAAGGAGGCTAACTTTAACACATTACCATTAGCAAAGAGATGTCCTAAGTACATTGACTAACCTCTGGAACCTTGCTCTAGCTAATCCCAGTCTTTAAAAATCCTTCAGCTCAGGCTTTGGTTTGCTTCGCAGAGTTTAGTTCAATCCATATCCCCTATTGCCATAGTTTTGAATACAGTCTTCCTTGCCTGTTTAAATTTGTCTGGTACAGGTTTTTGTTTGTTTCTTTACTTTTCATCCTCAAGGAATACAAAATCTAGAGAAGTAAAAGTCACAGTTAACACAAGAGTCTTCAACTAGTTAGTACTGGGAAAGTCACCCAGGCATTCACAAAAGAGGGATTTCACTTGGTAATCACGGATACAAACACTTTACAATAAACACCTAAACTATACAAATAATTTGAAATTTAATGCATCCCAATTCATTTATTTTTGTTTGTTAAACATACCTATTTTTTCTTAAAATGACTCAATATGACTCTGATGCATTTACAATTATAGTAGTGAGGATGCATAAAATTCTGAAGAGTTAATAAATACCTAAACAATAACATTTAAATCAACAGCATTTGCCCAGTGTTTTTTTTGTGAACTCTATTTACCTTCAAATTATGATTCTAAAATTAAATTATGCTGAGTGTTTTCAAAATGTCACCTCCTGATCATCCAAATTTGCCCTTTCCATTTGATCTCTGTAGAACTGGCTGCCAAATCTTATTGTTTCTTAGGTAATCCTTTTTTCTACTTAACTATTAATATTATCATTGTTTTTTTGAGGGGTGGGGGACAGAGTTTCACTCTTGTTACCCAGGCTGGAGTGCAATGGTGCAATCTCGGCTCACCGCAACCTCCGCCTCCTGGGTTCAGGCAATTCTCCTGCCTCAGCCTCCTGAGTAGCTGGGATTACAGGCACGCGCCACCATGCCCAGCTAATTTTTTGTATTTTTAGTAGTGACGGGGTTTCACCGTGTTGACCAGGATGGTCTCGATCTCTTGACCTCGTGATCCACCCGCCTCGGCCTCCCAAAGTGCTGGGATTACAGGCTTGAGCCACCGCGCCCGGCCAATATTATCATTGTTGAGCACCAAAACCACCTGCAACTATGTTTACTGTAAAGATATCTGTGTTATACTATCCAACTGCATGTATTATTATTTATTATTATTATTGTATTTTTGAGATGGATTTCACTCTTGCTGTCCAGGCTAGAGTGCAATGGTGCAACCTCGGCTCATGGCAACCTCCGCTCCCTGAATTCAAGGGATTCTCCTGCCTCAGTCTCCCAAGTAGCTGGTATTACAGATGCCCACCAACAAACTGCTAATTTTTTTTTTTTTTTTTTTTTGTATTTTTAGTAGAGATGGAGTTTCACCATTTTGATCAGGCTGGTCTCGAACTCCTGACCTCAGGTGATCCATTCTCCTCAGCCTTCCAAAGTGCTGATATTATAGGCATGAGCTACCACACCCAGCTGCCTTTATTATTTTAAGACATTCTTAAATAGATATATTTACAAAGAACTTCATTTCCAGGATCTCTCCAAAATTCATTTATCTAAACAACAAATGACTTTAAGAAGCTCTCAGGCCAATAGATTTCTTCACAAAGCTCGTCAAAACACTTTGTACATTACAGAACTGTTTTAAAACCCTCATTGGCTTCATCCATTAATTCCAGGCTATTAGGTTCATAATCTGTATTCAAGCCCTAATGGCCCCCAGCACCACTTACAGGCCTGCACCAGAGCCCTGCCCAAGACAACCTCTTAAATATCCTATTTTTCTCCTTCCTCTTAGATGCTACTAAGAATCTTATCAAGGTAGTGGCCTCTCTTAAAGCAGTCAGCAAATAACTTAGCTTTGCATTATCAATGGATTATTCTGACGGTCTTTTGAAGGAGTCAGCAGTTGGCACCACTCAAGACCAGTCCTTTGTCAGTGCCTTCCTGTGCTGGATTGCTTTTGCAGCCACTTAGCTAACCCCCATGTGCAGCCTTTCATCTCTTTAGGGTATTCTATACACCCTAGCTAGACATGTTGGATAAGAAATTGGGAGGACATCAGCCATCAGATAAAGTCCAATTTCTACTGTCTGTCTTGAAATATATTCCAAGTTCCCTTATCATATTTACTGTCTGTCATCCCCAATAGTCAAACTCAGTTTTAACCAGAAGGCCTATTCCATTTTCTCTCTCTGTGTCTCCCTCCTCCTCATTTTCTGACATTTCTACACAATTTGCTCTCTCAATTCCTATACAATTTGCTCTCTCAATTCCTATTTGTATAAATACTACTCATATTTTAATTATTGTTCAATTCACATTTCAACTAATAAATCATCCCTTATTGTATCTGTTTCCCTTTTCTGTGGTCTGAATCCTCTACTGTTTCGAAATCCTGGTGTATAAATTATTGTTGCCACAGAGTTGGCCCTTAGCTTTCTCTGTCTTGGACATTTTACTTCCATTTCTCCTGACTGATTGCATGCAGGCATGAATTAGGTTATATATTGCTTTTTAATATCCTATGACTAACTAGCAGTTGACTTTCTGACCTTCGCCTGCCCACACCTTCAGTATCTTCTCGTTCTCTCTGGTAGAACTCTTGGTGGCAGCCATACATAGAGGATATAACTCAGGATTGACCTCCAGAGCTAGTGATGGGCTTTGACCTACTTGTCGTGCAAGTCAATGCTATCAAGTCCATGAATGATACAGAAGTATGTAACTTCAAAGGTTAATATTTATGTATCTTTTCAGACATTCTAATGATCTTTTTTAGCTGCTATATACAATAAACTAAATGAATATAAAGTTAACAGTGTGATAACTTTGGGTATATACATATGTCTTGAAACCATCGTAATGCATTACCATTATAAAGACAATAAACAATTTCACACACATTGAAAGTTTGTTCATGCCCCTTTGCAAACTGTCTCTACTACTTCTCCCCATCCTCATGCAGCCATTGATTTCTTTTCTATAATTATAGCTTGATTTGCATTTTCTAGAATTTAATATAAATGAAATCAAAGAGCATGCACTTTTGAAAAGGACTAACTTCCTTCACTCAGCATAATTATTTTAAATTTTATCCATGCCATTGCATGTATCTATAGTTCATTTCTTTATATTGCTAAGTAGATATTTATAAATATACAAGTTAGTTTTACCAACCACTTGGTGATGGACACTGGTATTATTTCCTCTGTTGAGCTATTTTAAATAAAGCTGCTATGAATATTCTTGGGAACGGCTTTTTATGAACATATGATTTCATTTTTCTCAGGCAAACAACTAGAATTGTTTGGCTGAATCCCATGGTAGATGTATGCTTAACTTTTCAAGGAATCAACAAATTATTTTCCAAAGTAGCTACGTCATTTTTATTCCCACTAGTAGAATATGAAGGTTCTGGTTCTTCTAAATTCTCATCAACATTTCATTGGGCCACAGTTTCCATTTCAGCCATTCCAATTGATGTATATGTAATGCTATTGCATTGTGGTTTTAATTTGCATTTCTTTGATGACCAGTGAGCTGAACATCTTTATAAGCATTCATTTTCAACTCTGTCTGTATAGTATTTTTACATTTCTTAATTAAATTGTTCTTATTACTGAGTTTTGGGAGTTTAGCACATATTTGGGACATAAGATCTTTTTGACCACATATGAATGTGATTTGCAAAATTTTCTCCTAGTCTTTACCTTGACTTTTTACCCCCTTAGGAGTACCTTTGAAAACACAGATACTCTAATTGTGATAAAGTACAATTTGCCATTTTTTTTTCTTTTATAGAGCATACTTTGGGCATTGTACATAGAAATTTAGCCTTACCCAAAGTAATGTAGATTTTTTTCTCCTGGTTTTCTTTTACAAGTTTTATACATTTAGGTTATGTAAATGTATGTGGGTCTAGGGTCATTTCAGAATCAACTTCTCTATATGGTGCTAGGTATGGATCAAAGTCAATTTTCTTTATGTATTGATATCCAAGATTTCCAGCACCATTTGCTGAAAATACTATCCATTTTTCACCGAGATGAATTTGTATCTTTGTCAAAAGTCTACCATATACATGTGGGTCTGTTTCTAAACTCTCTATGCTGTTCCACTGATCTGTGTATTTCTCTTTATACCAATAACACATTCTCCTGATTATTACAGCCTCATAATAAGTCGTAAAGTCAGGTAATGTGTATTTCTTCTAACTTCATTTTTTTTTAAATTTGTGTTGGTTATTCTATGCTATTTGCATTACCATATAAACCTTAGAATTTCCTTGTTAAATTCTTTAAAAAAAAAAGAGAGAAATTTGCTGGGATTATGATTATTATCACATTGAGTTGACATATCGCTTTGGAGAGAACTGGTAACAGATTGAGTTTTCTAACCTTCAAACACAATCTTTCTCTCCATTTGTTTAATTAACCATTATTTCTTTTGGCAAGACTTTTAGATTTTAGTACACAAGCCTTATACATCTTCATCAAATTTATTCCAAAGCTGCATATTTTAAAATTCTATTTGGGATAGTATTTTTTCATTGATTTCCAAATGCTTATTGCTAGTATATAGAAATACAATTAATTTTATATATCCATGTTCTATATTGTGACTTTGGTAAATACACCTATGCCTTGTAGCTTTTTTCTCCTCAAACTGGATATCTTCTATTTCTCTTGTCTGATTGTACTAGCTAGAATGAGAATTGGTGAGCATTCCTTGTTCCTGATGTTAGAAAATATGCATTCAGTCTTTCACCATTTAGTGTATTGATAGGTGTATTTTTTTGTAGATGTCTTTATTAGATTAGGAAATTTTCTACTACTCCTAGTTTGCTGAGAGTTTTTATGAAAAGCAGACATTGGATTTTGTCAAACGTTCTCTCTCACTTCTTAAAATATTTACATGGGTGTTCCTTCTTAACCTGTTAACATGGTGAATACATTAATATATATATTTTTAAGTGTATTTGTATTATTTATAAATCTCATTTGGTTGTGATATGTTATCATTTTCATTTATTGTTGGATTTGATACACTATGATTTTGTTTAGAGTTTTTGCATCTGTGTTCATGAGAGATACTAGTCTGCACTTTTTCTTCTATTGGTATGGTTTGGGTCTCAGAGTAATGCTGGCTTTATTGAATCAATTCAGAAATATTCTGTTCTGTTTTTGGGGAGTGTTTGTGTAGAATTGGTCTTATGTTTCCCTAAAAGTTTAGTAGCATTCAGACTTGCAACCATATAAGTCAGATTTTGTTGTTGTTGTTGGAAAGGTTTTCAAGTACAAATTTCAATCCTTTAATAGACATGGGGGCTACTGGTGGATATCTATCTCTTTTTGATAAAGCTTTTTTAGTTTAAGACTTTCAAGAAATTTTCTCATCTGTGTTGTGAAAGAACAACTCTAACATGGAATTGTTCATAATATTTAATAATTATCTCTTTAAAAATATATCTTTCAGTTCTGTGGTGATGGCACTACTCTTATTCCTGATACTGTTAGTTTGTCTGTTATCTCTTACAGAGAAGTTTTTGTTCTTACTATGTTCTTACAGAGAAGTTAAACATTTTTATTGTTGTTATCAAAGAGCTACTTTTTGGTTTCATACATTTTTTCTGTTGTTTTGCTGTTTTCGGTTTAATTCACTTCTACTCTACGTTTACTATTTCCTTCTTCTTATTTTGGATGTAATTTACATTGGCTTTTGATCCCAATTTGCCCTCAGGTAGAAACTGAAAATATTGCTTTGAAACTTTTTTGTTCTTACATGTTTTGTTTTCATTTATATTGACTTCAAAATACTTTATAATCTCTACTTTTGTTTTTTAATTTACATTTAAATTATTTAGAAGTGTGTTGTTTAGCTTTCAAACATTTGGAGATTTCAAGTTTTTTTTTTTTCTTTTAATTTGTAGTTTAATTTCATTGTGATCAGATAATATGTTTTGTATGATTTGATTACCTTATGTTTACTGAGACTTGTCTTCTGGCCTAGACTATTTTGTTTTTAGTAACTGTTCCACAAATATTTGGAAAAATATATTGATTTCTGTATACTGTTATTTTGGGGTAGAATGTTCTGAAAATACCAACTGGGTCAACTTGGCTGAGTGTTGTTTGAGCCTTCATTATTCTCCCCTATATCCTGTACACTTTATTCTATCAAATATTGAGAGTGGGCTATTAAAATCCCTGACTTTAATTGTGTATTTTTCTATTTCTCTTTGCAGTTTTATCAGTTTTTACTGAATTACTTGTAAAACTCTGTTATTAGGTATATAGCCATTTAGGATTATTTTGTCCTCTAGAAGAATTGATACCTTCATCATTTTGAAATGACTGTATTTATCCTTGAATTATTCTGAAATTTATTTCTCTGATATTAACAGAGCCGTCCCTGCTTTATTTTCATAGGTAGTTTTTGGTGTCATTTTTCTTACCCTTTTGCTTTAAACCTATTCAGGCCTTTATATGTAAAGTCGGTTTTTAATAAGGACTTGCTTTTCATACTATATGACAATTTCTGCCCTTTAGTTGGGGTATAGAGACCACATCATATAGTTATTGATAAAGTTGGAATTAAATTTTTCCATTGGTTTTAATTTATCCTCTTTTTTTTCTTTTTTTCTCTTCTGTTGGTCTTCCTTTGAATTAATTGAATAATTTTTATAATTGCATTTCATTTCACTGGTTGCAACATTAGCTACAACTCTTTGTTGTGTTACGTTAGTGGTTACTTTTGGATTTGCATAATATGAAATTTATTCTTCACATTCTACACTAAAGTTATATAACTTCACATGTAAGAATCCCAGGACAACATACTTCCATTTTATCTTCCTATTCTTTAAACTAGTCTTACCATCAATGTACTTATACCTAGGTTATAAATCAAATAGCCATCTTTATTTTTTTTTCTGAGTACACAAATGCAAGTGGAAATAATTACCATTTTTTACTTTAAGAGTTCACTCTCTCTTTTTAAAAAGTAGACTTATTTTTAAACAAGTTTTAGGTTCACAGCAATATTAGCAGAAAATGCAGAGCTCCCACATATGTACATAACTTCCTTCATTGTCAACATCCCTTACATGGTGACACATTTGTTATCATTAATGAGCCTACACTGACACTTTGTTGCCACCTAATGTCCATACTTGACATTAGGATTCACTGTACATTCTGTGGATTTTGACAAATACATAATGACATAAATCCCCCACACTAGCATCGTACAGGGTAGTTCTACTGCCCTAAAATATCTTCTGTGCTCTGCCTCTTCATCCTTCCTTCCACATTACCCCCTGGCAACCACTGGTGTTTATATTATCTCCATAGTTCTGCATTTTCCAGAATGTCATATACTTGCAATCATATAATATATATCCTCTTCAGATGACCTCATTTTACTTAGTGATATGCATGTAAGATTCTTCCATGTCTTTTCATGGCTTAATAGCTCATTTATTTTTACCACTGAATACTATTACATTGCCTGGATGTACCACAGTTTGTTTATTCACCTACTGAAGGATGTCTTGTTTGCTTCCAAGTTTTAGCAATCATGAATAAACCTGCTATAAATATTTATGTGTAGTTTTTTCGTGTGAACATAAGTTTTCAGTCATTTCAGTAAATAGCAAGGAGCACAATTGCTGGATCATATGACAAGAGTGTGTTTAGTTTTGTGAGAAGCTGAAAACTGTCTTCTAAAGTGGCTATAGAGTTTGCATTTCCACCAGCACTGAGTAAGAGTTCCTGTTGCTCCACATCCTCACCAGCATTTGGTGTTGTCAGTATTTCAGATCTTTGCCATTCAAATCTTTTGTAGTATCTCACTGTGGTTTTAATCTGCAAATCTCTAATAATGTATGACATTGCACATATTCTCATATGCTTATCTGCCATCAGTATACATTCTTTAATGTGATGTCTATTCAGTTCTTTTGCCCAAATATTTTTGCCCAAAATATTTTTGCCCAAATATTTAGGCTGCAGTGGTTGCAGGACTAATGAGCAACCACTGAAGTTCCTGGGGGAAGCAAAGTAGAATTTCATAAGAACAAAATGGATGGAAAGGAGAAAACCTATGGTGGCTGTGAAAGCCCTGATGGCATGTTTGTCAAATTAATGTCATCTGATGGCCATGAATTTATTGTCAAAAGAGAACATACATTCACATCAGGCACGATACAAGCCACGTTGAGTGGCCCAGGTCAGTTTGCTGAGAATGAAACCAGTGAGTTCAATTTTAGAGTGATACCTTCACATGTGCTGTCAAAAGTATACACATATTTTACGTATAAGGTTCGCTAACTTAACAGCTCCACTGAGATTCTTGAATTTCCAATTGCACCTGAAATTGCTCTAGAACTGCTGATGGCTGCAAACTTCCTAGACTGTTAAATAAAATAAATTATAATAAACTCTTAACTCTTTTCAGTATTTAATACCTGTTGTTCAGTTAGAAATTTTTTCATATATAGCATGTTGCCTGTATGCAGTTGAACTGTATAAAGTTCATTGCAAAGCAGATTATCTTCTGTTTTTTGCATAGCAGTGGAAGTTTAAATTGGTTTGCTACATCAATAAATTAAGGACATTTCCACAAACTGAGAAACAAACAAAGATGCCAATTGGTTACAAAAAAAGTTATCATCATAAAGATACTTATTTATATTTACCAATGTGATTAGCAATTCTGGTTTTATACATTTCTTTGTAAAAATTTATTATATTCCTCTCAAATCATTTTCTTTTAGCTCTTCCATGTGTAACAAGTACTTATTTATCTTTATCTCCAAACAATACATTTATTGGTTATGAAAATCTAGGCTAATATCTTTTTTAGTTTGTTTGAATTATTTCAGTAATTTAGTTTTATGGCTGTAATTTCTGGCATTGTTTCTGAAAAAAAACTTTGCTGTCATTCTGATCTTTGTTAGGTGAATCATTCAGATTTTCAACCTGGGAGATGATTGTTTTCATTAACTTTGGAAATTTGGTGCACTATTTCTTCAAATATTTTTCCTGGGTCAGTCTCTTTTCCTTTTTCCTCACACATAGTTAAACTGTTTGAAGTTGTCTCACAGACCATGATGTTCTGTTTATTTTTCAGTCTTTTCCTCTGTCTGTATTTTATTTTATACAGTTATGATAGCTATAACTTCAAGTTACTAATCTTATCCACTACAATGAATAATATACTATTAATTGCCCCTAATAGTGATAATAACTATTTAATGTTATTGTCTACTTAACACCTGTGTCATTTTTTTTTTTTTGAATTTCGAGACAGAGTCAGCCTGTCACCTAAGCTGGAGTGTGGGAGTGAAGCGATCACAGCTCCCTGCAACCTGGACCTCCTGGGCTCAATTCTCTACCTCAGCCTCTGGAGTAGCTGGGATTATAGGTACATGCCACCATAACTGGTTAATTTTTATTTTTTATACAGATAGGGTCTCACTGTGTTGCCCACGCTGGTTGCAAAATCCTGGGCTCAAGGGATCCTCCCAAAGCACTGGAATGAACCACCATGCGCAGCCTCACCTGTCTCCTTCCTGAGTTGGTTTTGATGGCCTAGTATTTCTGTTCATTATATTTTTTTTCTGCTTGGTTGCGTGCCTAGCACATTTTCATTGAATTTTACTGATTGTGTGCTAGATATTTTAGTATTCTTAAGGATATTTTGCTGGGCGTGGTGGCCCATGCCTGTAATCCCAGAAATTTGGGAGGCTAAGGCAGGAGAATCACCTGAGGTCAGGAGTTTGAGACCAGCCTGGGCAACATGGTGAAACCCTTGTGTCTACTAAAAATACGAGAATTAGCTGGTCATGGTGGTATGCACTTGTAGTCCCAGCTACTCCAGAGGCTGAGGCAGGAAAATCACTTGAACCCAGGAGGCAGAGGTTGCAGGTGGCTGGGATAGTGCCACTGCAATCCAGCCTGGATAACAGAGCCAGGCTCCACCTCAAAATAAGTATTCTTAAGCATTTTAGAGTGATTCAGTTTTACTGGGAAATTGATCCTTCTGAGACTTGCTTTTACAAATTTGTTAAGTGGGACCAGAGCAGCATTTAGTCTAGACTTAATTTCCCCACCACCCAGGCAAAGCTCTTCCAAGTGTTCTGTGCTATACACTGAATTAGGAAGTTTCCCACATTAACTACATAGTGGGAAAAGGAATGATTACCAGCCACGACTGAGCCCCAGGGATTGTTCCTTCTTTTCTTTTTAATGGTACTTTTTGCAGCCTGAGTACATGTGCCCAGATGTTTGCGCTGATCAGTGCTCGGCTGAAGGCGTGAGGGGATCATCTGCAGATCTTCACATCTCTGTGTATATGTAGCATTACCATTCTTTCTTGTGAGTTGTGGGTATTTTCTTAACCAGAATTTTCGCTTTATCTGAGAGAGCTCTGCGTTCTACAGTGCTTCCCCTTCTTAAGTCGTAACGGAAACTCTCACTTGGCAATCAGCTGTGGAGACTGATGGCTCCTCTCATGAAGATTTGTGTCTCTTATGAATCATATTGTCTCTTGTTCCTGATGTCCAATTTCATTAAAATAATTTTATTTATTTTAATTTTCATATATTTTTTTGAGATGGAGTATTGCTCTGTTTCCCAGGCTAGAGTACAGTGGCACGATCTCGGCTCAATGCAACCTCCACCTCCCGGATTCAAGCAAGTCTCCTGCCTCAGCCTCCAGAGTAGCTGAGATTGCAGGGGCCTGCCACTGCACCTGGCTAATTTTTGCATTTTTAGTAGAGTTTCACCATCTTGGCAAGGCTGATCTCGAACTCCTGACCTCATGATCCGCCTGCCTCGGCCTCCCAAAGTGCTGTGATTACAGGCATGAGCCACTGTGCCTAGCCTCATTGACATAATTTTTTAAAAACCCTTACATTTTGTCTGGTTTTTTTTTTTTTTTTTTTTTTTTTTTCTGGTGGGAACTTAAATTCTAGCCTGTTGAAAGCATAAATGTCTCCCTTTTAGATTAAAAGCCAATTTTTATTGTATTTCTGATTCTACGGGAATTGTCTTGTTCAGGGTTTTACTGAGCTTGGACATTGATGGAAATTTTAAAAAATTAAATAAAATTCTCAAATTGCAACACCTGAACATACTTATGTTCAGAATGTAACAGCCCTAATTCAGTCACCTGTTCTTTTTTAAATGAGCATTTATATGTGAGTGTAAAAATTATTTTAAGTAAAATTCATGTACTTGTTTTTCTCTTTTTAGAGGTCACATTTTGAACACAGTTTCTCAATAGGTCTGTGCAATAACAACAGTTTTATTGAAGAATGTATTAGTCACTCTTTCTTTGGGTGGAGCAATTTTGATGAAGTCCTCTCTCAAAACAAAGTCATGATTTTTGAGGCCTTTGCCGGGACCTTGTCCTGTGTGTAATATTAAATGTGCCTTCATTGCTCATTTGTGTCATCTTAAGCCACACAAAATTTTTCTTTTCCATGACAACGCTAATATATTCTTAAGTTTTATCTAGGTTTCTGTGAAACAAATAATTCCAAAATTGTATTCTTTTAGACTACTAAAATGTTCCAATATTTATATTATTATGGGGGCTTATAATGTATATACAGTAAAAATAGAGGAAAGTTCAGTAATTAAAATGTCAATGCCCCAAAATACCTTCTAATAATTAACAAGTAAAAAGCAACCCCAAACCTTCTTTCCATTAATAGATGCTCAATTAATGCAGATGCTCAATTAATAGCTCAACTTTTATGAGCATTTGATTGGAAAACTGCTTCACTTCCAACCGAATCAGCTTCACTGATTCATTACATTTTTCTTCTCTCTGGCTCCCCACCCTCCCTCCCTCCCTCCCTCTGTCCCTCCCTCCCTCCCTCCCTTCCTTCCTTCCTTCCTTCCTTCCTTCCTTCCTTCCTTCCTTCCTTCCCCCCCTTCTCTTCCCCCACTTCCTTTTCCCCCTCCCTCCCTTCCTTCCTCCTTTCTTCCTTCCTTCTCCTTGCTTTCATATTATTACTTGGGGAACCTTGGAATAATGGCATTGAGTTATGATGAGGCGTGCTCATGATAAAGTGGTACCTAATATATTTCTACTGTAACATAAATACAAGCGGTATGAAACCTTCAGAGACATACTTGGGATGCTTTGTTCCTCTTTGCTTCAACTGACAGTGCAAGGAATAATTTTAGATTTCTGTAGGTTTATATCTCATAAACATGTACACAGTGAAAAAATAAAGTAATTCTTTAGATAACAGACCTGAAAATGCCTACTTTAATCTGACATTTCAAGATATTTTTTTTTAAAGTTACAAAAATTGATTTTGCTTAAATTATCTAGATATATGCCTCATCTGGACTCTGCTTTTTGCCCACAAATTTATCTTGTTTATTTCTCAGGTCTTTTTTCACTCCAGTCAGGTTAAAATTTTCTAATTGATTTGACTGATGGCCTCACATCTATCTTTACATCTAATCAATTATCAGATGCTAAAATGAACTTTGACAAATAAGAAAGCTTTTCTGTCTTGAATAGTGGCTGAGCTGTAACAGACTTATGAATTTAATCAGCCTTAAAATTAGTAAAGGAGACAGAGAGAGAGAGAGAGAGAGAGAGAGAGATAGTGTGTGTATGTGTGTGTGTGTGTGTGTGTGGATATATCTATTTAGAGAGTCTCCAGTCTTAAACTTTTTTCAGATTTTCATCCACCAAGCAGCTTTGTGAAACAGATGCTGTTTATCATGTTTTTGCCTTCACCAAGTTGATGTTAATTTTAGAAGTCAATGAAAAACAGTAAAAGCTAAAATCCTTTGTTAAATTAAATGTGGCAAAGAAGACATCAGAATATTACAAGAGTCTGTTGGAAATATATCTGCTCATTGGTTCTTGTGTAGTCTTCTTTCTGCAGAGATCTATATTTATGCAGGTTCCTTGTTTGCTTCCTTAGAAATCTATAAATTATATCTATATCTGTCAGTCTGACAAATGTATTACCTCATATACCAATGGAGAGTATTATCAGGAGAATTTTAATAGCCTGTAGCTATTGAAAACAGTTGGTGACAAACCATTTCTTCTGTTATTGACCCAAGCATTAAAACAGCTTTCAAAACAGTATTCAAGAAAGTCAGAAAATTCGATACATTGTGTATCTTTTATTGAAATAAGACACTGTTTGTAGAACAAAAATACACGTTCTCAGCTTTGTAAATGAATTTAAATTTCAATTAATTAATAAATGCTGTGTTATTATATTTGACCCTCTGAAGAAATCTTTAAATTTAAGCTTTGAACAAAAGACATTATAAAATTATATCGCAAAGGGAAATGAAAAGGTTAAATAACTATTATTCCTAACATTTCACATTCAAAGTGCAACTATAATATCAAGGTTTTTCAAAATTTTAATCTGTACTATGTATCTAGTACTTTAATATGTAATTTAATTTTCACCAAAAAAAGTTATGAGGTGGGTAATCTACTCATGATAGATCCTATCACTGTTTTACTGATTAGAAAACAATGTTGAATGAGTATATTGACCAAAATATATACAGTTGACAAATGTCAACTAGGACCCTTCTACAAAATTTTTTTATTGTTTTAATTAGGCAACATGCTCTCAGTTACATAATAGAGGATGATTATATGAATGAGACTCTAATTTGGTAAATTGTTTTTACGAACTAGGGACTCAAAAATTTCCTGGAATATCTATTTTCTTTCTTCTCTTCCCTTTTGTGCTCCGTAGTATTTACTATTGTATCATTCTAAGAAAATAAAACTAATATATAATTTCATAATAATGTTCTTTAAGCACCCTATGTAGCAAAAGTCATAAACCAAATTTATATCAGAGTAATTTTCAAACCACTATGTTTGAAAAATTGCCATGCATTTTCAAAATCAACGGTTAACATACTTGGCTTATAGGTTTTATTATTTTCTTATGGGAAGAAATATCATTTAATGTCCACCATCAATTGTAACATTGCACTGAAGTTTTAGTAAAATAATTTGCTTTTACTTTCTATTATATTCTTTAGAGTACCTTAATTTGAATCTCATTATTACCCTTCCATTGAATTTCAGTCCAAGGAAGACCGTAAAGGCAGCTAACTGCATTAATAAGAAGTACTTTTACTATTTCAAAAGTAAAAATATTTCACTATTTTTGTGTCTTGAATATGAAGATTAGATATTATTTCTTATAAGAAAAGAAAAAAAACACTGAGTAATTTCTTTAATCCTTTTCAATCTTATGACTCTAATTCTTTCTTTTTAAATTAAATACTCATCCTCGGATTAATGATTCCTTTAAAATAGTAAAATAATTATAAAACAGATTTGCTCAGGCCTATCTTATTCTACAATTTACAACATTACAACTAGGTTTTTTAATTCATTTGTCTATAAAATACTATTAAAAGCCTACTGTGTGCTACCTCTTATGCTAGAGTCTAAGAATAATATGGTAGAACAAAACAGTGTCTTGGCCTGGAAGTTATTAAACAAATAATTATAAGACTGTATTATAAATTATGTTAAGTGCTTTGAAGAAAATATGCAGAAACTTCTAGGAACATGTGTTAAAGGAACCTCTCTAGGGTGGTGGAGTGAGGAAGTTGGGATAGGAAGTCTTCTCTGAAAAAATAATGTTAAAACAGATATTTTTAAAAAGAATGTGTAAGAATTAGGCAGAGAAGAAGGGTAACAATAAATTAAAGAGCTTTTGTGCAACAAAAGTAACAGCAGAGTAAACATGCAACCCATAGAGTGGGAGAAAATCTTCACAATCTACACATCTGACAAATGACTAATATCCAGAATCTACAACCAACTCAAACAAATTAACAAGAAAAACACAAATAATCCCATCAAAATGTGGGCTAAGGACATGAATAGACAAATCTCAAAAGAAGATATACAAATGGCCAACAAACATGAAAAAAAAAATGCTAAACATCACAAATGATCAGGAAAACCCAAATCAAAATCATAATGTGATACAACCTTACTTCTGCAAGAATGGCCATAATCAAAAAATCAAAAAATAATAGATGGTGTGTATGCAGTGAAAAGGAAACACTTCTACACTGCTGGTCAAATGTAAACTAGTATAACCACTATAAAAAACAGCATGGAGATTCCTTAAAAACCAAAAGTAGAACTACATTTGATCCAGCAAGTCTGCTACTGGCTATCTACCCAGAGGAAAAGAGGTCACTATACAAAAGATACGTGCACATGCATGTTTGTAGTAACACAATTGCAAAAATGTGGAAACAGCCCAAATACCCATCAATCAATG